>NW_028263389.1:21092500-21392500 GCF_051168715.1 Poecilia mexicana | reverse complement strand
GAGCCGTGTTAACAACTAAAAGTTGTTTTTCTTTTTAAAAAATCTGACAACCTTCAAACAGAGCCAAGTTTTGCTGATATAAAATATCAGAAGCGAGCCCTCCGCTGCGGTTCTGAGGACTTTATAAAGTCAGAAATAGAAGCTAAAGTGTCAAAATGGAGGAAGTAGGTTTAAGTTTCGTTTACCTTGGTTATGTTTCCTCAGCGGCGCCTTGCAGACTGAGTGACGGAGCAGCAGAGCTTCGCTCCTCTCAGCCCAGCTGCCCGTTTCCTCGAAATCACGTGACTTTGCAGAAACACGCAGCGTCTCCACCGCCAGGGGGCGACAGAAAACACCGCTCAGTCTGCAGCTTGCATAACAAAAACAACCCGATTTTTGTTATCCTAAACGAAACTGCAGCTTCTTTTAATATATATTCGTGCTTCAGTTCAAGTTATGACTAAATAATTACATCTAATTATCCACACTGCAACACTTTATTCTACATTTCTTAGACTTTTTATTAGCTAATACAATGATTTATGAGTAGTATATCCTGCTGGTTTTATCTGACGTGAATATTTACATGTTCAGTTAATTCAAATATGTCCCCCAATAAGACTTGTTTGTCATAAAATCTAAACATTTCTGTGTCAAAATGGTTTATTTTATTAGTCTGCTGTAATTCTCTAATTCTGTAATAGATGCTTGAAAACATCAGTTTGTGTGTAAATTATCTATTTTATAGTTCAGTTGGATAAACTGTTTAATGTACTTATATAACCACCACAACCAGCATGAATACAATGCATGTTTCTGAGGCTTTAAAGTTAGTAAATACAGATAATGGTTCAAAAGTCCACATTTTCTGTTCATAGCTTCTCTCATACATGCTGGATCTCTATTGATCTCATTGTTATACTTGATCTTGGTTAGTTTGTTGGTTTCTGTAAACACTTCTGATTTTTATCAGTTGTTAGTTAAAATACATCGTCTTGACTTTGTTGGTTTATTTTGCCCATAGTGTCAATGTTTTTCTTAAGTAACTTAGAGTATCATCTGCTTACGTTTTTGGAAAACCTGCTAAGAAAGCAACAGACGGGGTTTATCTGTTCAAGGGTTTGTTGACTTTGGCTGAAGAAATTCAAAGGTTTTTTGGATCCTGGTCCTCTGTGATGGGCGTTGGCAACACACAGGACTCAGATCTCTCTGCTTTTCTTCAGATGTCCCAATCAGAGGGATTGGACTTAATCCAGGATTCAGTTTCCGTGGATAGAAGCGGCAAAGTGAGTCGTTTAGTTAAGGTAACCTTTGCTAACACACAAAGACTTGAATGACTTCAAGCATCAAAGCTCCTATTTTAAAATGATTTCAGCTTCACTTGAGCTCATGTGACTCCACCTAAATGAAGTTATCTGATTCTCTTTCCAGTAATCCAGACTAATCTGAAATAGTTTTGTCAAATATAACCCATAGGTGCTGTAATATTTGTGTTGTGGGTCATTTTGGTCTTTTCCTACAGTGGAGAACGCCCAGCTGTTTGCAATATGCCCAGCTTTTCTCCAGAATGCTGCATCATCTGGCAGAAATGCAGGGGGTGGAGAGACTGTTCACTAATGACTGTAATGTGTCTGGCTGCACAGCGTCAGCCTCAGTTACTTTACAGCTTTATTCAGTTAAATACGGCTTTACAAAGCCCTGCAAAAAATGACACGTTTCATTTTTCTTCACATTTCCAATAACAAAGAAAGAAGCAGTAAATAAAAATGAGAATTTCCTCAATTTTTCCATTTTGAACCATTTATTGATCTGGTTTTAAATGTGATGTCATCATGTGAACACCAAACAAGAAAAAAAATTTAACATCTGCACCAAAATCATAATGTTTTCATTTGTTTCCCCTCATTTAGCTTCGTTATTCAAGTGTAAGAAATAAAACTGTCCGATTCCTGCACAACAACAAACACAGTGAATTACTTCAGCTTAAATTTTTAACTAAATCCAATTAAAAATGCACAAAACAAGAGAAAATGTGCATAAAATGTTAAAATAGATTGTGCTTCACCAAAAAAACCCAACAAATATTTGGTTATAAATATATGATTTCTATGGAATAATCAATCAGATGTCAACGCTGCAAAAAATTCAAAGTCCCACCAAATATTTTTATTCTAGTTTCTAGAGCAAATATCTTGGAATAAAACAAAACCGACTTATCAGCAAAATGCAGCAGCTTGTTTTAAGTGAATAATTCCTTAATACTGTGAAAAAGTTCTAGTTCTATATAAGTTATAGGAAAATATTTTGTTACAGGTGAATTTATCTGCTAGTGTATCTAGAACTTTTTCATCCATATTAATGACTGAAAACATGTTGACATTCTCTGCCTTAGAAACCAGATAGAGATACTTGGTAAGAGTTTTTTGCAGGCCAGGGTTTTCTTCAGCTCATTTGCTTCGAGGAACTTTTTCTCCAAGAGGAACCTCCATCAGTTTCTGCAAAGCGGAAACAGAACAGTTGGATTAGCAGCGTCTCCGGGTTTATTAGAGCAGGTGAGTTTAATCCTGTCTGGGCCGAACCTTCAGCAGGCGGGCGCTGAAAGCGTTGTCGTCCTCCCCGTCTCCTTTCTTCAGGTCGCCCAGGTATCTCTGGCAGGCCACAACCAGCTCCTGGGTCTCGTAGAGAACCGCCGGGTCCAGAGAGTGGTCGTTTATCAGGCTCACCAGGTACTCCCTGTAGTGTTTCCTGCAGGAAAAACAACCTGAGACTCAGAGGGGTTCAGTCAGAGATGGATGGATGGATGGATGGATGGATGGTTGGATGATTGGTTGGATGCATCCAGCCGGCTGGATGTTTTAATCAACTTGTCGGACCGTCAGTCGTTCTTTTGACCCAAATATTTTCAGATTTCTCCGTTTTCTTTTTCCAAAACATTTTTATTAAATAACTAAAAAACAAAATCAGTGTCAGGAGGAAGTTAATTTATAACTTAAATTTTGAAGTTATAAAGGCATCCAATTAGCTTTAGAGTATTTAACTTTACCATATCACTATACATAGGAATTATTTCCCCCAATCCTAAATGCAGCTTCACTTCGCTGCAGAACCTCTGGGCTCGACCCGACAAGCAGGAACCGTCCAGAGGTTCTGTCCAGTTCTGCTGACTCACATGCAGAGCCCGGCCTGGCCCGGCTGGGTCTGGAGGCCGCATGGCGAGTCGGCCGGCTGGCCGCCTTCGTCCTTCTGCTCCATCACGCCGCAGGCGTCTGCGCACAGAGACCGGAGCGTTAAGAAACTCCAGGAGGTCCAAATCATTTCCACACCAGAACCGGACGACACTCACCAGTTGGGGTCTCATTGGAAGAATCCGTGTTGAAGGCCACGCCGCACCTCTGGTGGGAAACAAGACAGGAAATTAAATTTACTTTTTAATTAAACTGAACTGATTTTAAATCAACTCCTGATGTGAATAACTTCAATGTTTCAGCTAAAAACACAAGAGGCAGAGAAATAAAATAAGAAAAAAGGAAAAGAAAAGGGAAAAATATCATTTTTTTCTATTTTTTTATTTAGTGAAAAAATAAGAAAAAGGAAAACACAACAAAAGGAAGAAAAGGAAAAGGAAAACTAAAATGGAAATGAAAAGAAAACAACGACGAAACAGGAAAACAAAAAGGATAAAATATGAGGAAAGACGACGATGGTATAAAAAGAGATGCTAAACTGGGAGATGCTAATCCCAGTTTAGCATCTCCATGAACTCAGAGAGGAACTCTGCTTCAAATCTTGAATCTCACATGAACAGCCTAGACGTGTCCTGGAGGGAAGGGTTCTGGTTCCCCTTTCCTCCCAGTTACCTGCAGCAGGGCCTGCAGCCGGTCTGCGTCCCAGTCCCGAAGGTAGAACAGACAGTCTCTGGGGTGGTGGGCGTGCAGGCCAGTGAATTTACACTGAGGAATCTTACACTCCATCTGCAGGAGGAACAAACACCAAAATACTGGGAACACTGGGACCAGACGCCGCGTCGCTAACCCCATCCAGGCTGATGCGTCGTCATGGGAACCCACCTTGTAGTACGGGTTGTTGCAGCCGCTGCAGAACTGGTGGCGGCACTGGGAGCAGGTGAAGTGCATGCAGCCACCTTTGGTCAGCGCATACTGGAACTTACACTCCGGACAGGCTGCAAGAAAAACACACGCTGGTCAGATCAGAAGAAGAAATGCTTTAACTGGGAACACTGGAAAAACACAAAATATCACCAACTAGTTCTGGTTTAGCTGCTAGTTTAAATATCTTAGTTAATTTTAAAAAGACAAAACTAACTTGGAATCCCATACGAGACACGGGAAATGTTATTCTTAGCTTCTGTGCTAAAGAAGCTGGTTATTCAGAATACTGTACCCAAGTATATTTCCAGAAAGTTGAGTGGAAGGAAAAAGTATTGGAGGAAAATTTACACTTTTTAAATCCTGGCATTTGTGTTTAAAATACTTTTTTATTGATCTTATGCAATATTCTAATTTTCCGAGGTACAAATAATTAGAAAAAAAGAAATAAAATCTTGAAATATTTCCCTCCATGTGTAATAAATCTCTAAAATATGAGTTTTGTGATATTTAAAATGTTTGAGCTGCACCTGTAGATTGAATTGGTGATTTTCTTGTGACAGCATCATGGGGAAGACACAAAAAGTCATCGCTAAAGAAGCTAGTTATTCACAGAATGCTGTATCCAAGTATATTCCCAGAAAATTGAGTGGAAGGAAAAAAATTACATTTCTGTAAATCTATGTTATATATGAGTTTCATGATATTTGAAGTTTTTAAGCTGTACCTGTAGACTGAATGAATGTTTTTCTTCACGATAATTGCTGCTTTCTTGCTTGCTGATGCAGCGGTGTCGTACTTACTGATGCCGTTGTCCCTCAGGTAGCCGGCCAGGCCCTGCCTCTGGTACTCCGGGTCGTTCTCCCTCTTCCACAGCTGGAACTGCTCACAGGAAACATCCTGGTGCTGAGGCTCCCACTGGAACAGAGGCACAGCAGCTGAGCGGGGGCGCTTCCTCAGATGTTTATCTGCGCTGAAGGAGGACGAGCGACTCCCACACACATTCCTGCTGAGGTCAGACTCACCGGTTTCTTGCACTGAGCGCAGAAACTCTTGCGGCAGGATGGGCAGGTGACCTTCAGCTGGTTTCCATCGTTGATAAAGCCGGAGGTGCACTGAGGGGGAGAAAAAGGGAGTGAAATGTTCAGCTTGTCTTCTAGTTTTTGTTTCATTTTATTGTAAGTTTGTGTTAAAACTGTGTCCTATTTGCTATTTCATTTAGTTTTAGTAACAGAGAACTTCAACTTCCTTGAACAGGTTAGGATCGGTCTATGGCCTAGGCAAAACATGCTCAAAACAGTTTCTGCATAAAATGATGAGTTTTTAGTCTGTTCAGTTCTGCCTATTTTGTTTTAGGGCATCTTGTCACGTTAAATCCAAGTAAGCTGCTGGTGGCCACGTTTACATTTGCACTTGAAAATGGATGAGCAATTATACCACCGTACATCTTTGAAAAGCAGAAGTAGAACCTCATGTGCAACCAACAAGAAATGCAGCAAATGGCTCCTGGATGGTAAGTCAACAACAAAACTCTTGTCTTTTCCAGCAGCCATTGTACAGCGCATACAGCAGTAAAATCAGCTGACCAAACATGCTGAAGCTCCACCTGGGTTGCTAGGGAACGGATGGAATTCTGCTGGGGTTGCTAGGTAATGGGTGGAATTCTGCTGGGGTTGCTAGGTAACGGGCGGAATTCTGCTGGGGTTGCTAGGTAACGGGCGGAATTCTGCTGGGGTTGCTAGGTAATGGGTGGAATTCTGCTGGGGTTGCTAGGTAATGGGTGGAATTCTGCTGGGGTTGCTAGGTAACGGCAGTTTCTGCTGATTTGTGACGTTACATTGCAGAGGTTTTTGAATCAAGACACTAAAAAAACATTAACTTACTGACAAAATAACGGCTGGGTGTTTTTTTGTTTGTTTTTTTTATAGTGCAGACTGTACCAAAGGAAATGGATTATGGCACAAAGGAATTCTGGGTAAATACAATCAACTACTACTCCAGCACTAACGGGAGAAATGTCTCTTGGTCTTTTATTAAAGACTATAGTGAAATCCTCCAAACACAAAAATCTGACGCCTCTCCATTTTTGTTACATTTCATGAAACGGGAAGTTGCGTTCAGTGTCTTCTTCAGGGGGTTTTGTGTTGTTTCCTCTAGTGCAGCGCCCCCTCAGGTGAGGAGGGGAACAGGTTGCTCAAAGGGTTTTTTTGGTTTCACTCAGAGCAGAGAGAAAGAGAACCACAGCAGCCAGAAATGTAATAGATGTTGCAGTTTTAGTCCCAAATCAAACAGAATCTGCTGTACTATCATTGTGTTCTTTGCTTTATTACTGATACTGAATCTATTTACCTCACTACAAAAACAAAAAACAAAATCTTTCCAAGTAATTTTGGTCTAGTTTTTAGTGCAGATATCTTAGTAGACTTGAAATAAGACTAACTAGTAACTTTTCAGCACGATATAGAGGCATAATTTCTTAATATTGATGAAAAAGTTCTCATTTCATTGGCAGATAAATTATTACATGGGGAAAATGTCTCATTATAAGTTAAATAATCTGCCAATGGAACTAGTACTAGTAAGATCTTTTGTTTTTTCCCTTTCTCTTCATAGAAGGTTGCTCCGTTTTGTGTATGTAAATATTACCTGGAACTACTTAACCTCTGACCTGAACACTTTGGTGATTCAGCCCCACACCTGGTATGGACTTTGTTCCCATACTTTTTCCAAATGTTTGTTCCCAGAGTTACATCAGGTCAGGGTAATTTAATTATGCTTATGAAAGGCTGTGAAGAAGAAAGTTTTGTTCATTTTAATTACTTCTGATAGTGGTTTTGATCTCAGTAAGGTTAAAGGTCATTATTCAGCATATTACAGAATATTTGGTGTCTGAACTATTAAAATCATCAGTTATGAGTCTTTTGGATTTGGATTCATCATGGATTTAAACTATTTGCAGGCGGTTCTGTATAAAGTTTAACCTGATCCTTCCCCTGATTGATAAAGATATTTGAAGTAAAATACATTTGCTGATTAAACTGGTATTTAAAAGTCTAACTTTTTATAAAATGGTTAATTTTGTGCATACTGTAAAACGTCATGTCAATGTACAGAAAATGCAGGAAAGGAAAGTATAAAAACAAATGTGAACAGTAGGAAGTTATTCAATGCATTTCAATCAGCAGTCTTATTAAAAATTGGCAAAATATGCAATTGGACATGAACTTGTTTCATAACAGGAGGATCCAAGTAGATTTTTATAAAATATTTGTACTTTTCCACCTCCTCAGGGCATGATGGACCTGCTGTGGCCACACAGTATCACTATAATATCACTCAGTTGTTTAGTAAACGGGAAGAAATGTGCAACTGTTTAAATCAAAAGATATAGTTTTTAATAAAAACTAAACAGCAAAACTAAGTAATTTTAGTCGAGTTTCTAGACAAATATCCTAGTTCACCTGAAATGAGACAAAACTAAGAAATAGGAGCTTGTTTTAAGTCAGTAATTCCTTAATATTGGCAAAAGGTATTGACAGATGATTATTGATAGACATTTTTCCCATGCTACATGTGGAAAAATCTACCAATGGAACAAAATTATTTTGTCAATATTAATGAATTATTTACTTAACTTTATTTTGCTGAAAAGTTACTTATGAGTTTGTTTTTTCTTATTTCAAGTGTTTTAAGATATTTGCACTATAAATTAGACCAAAAATATGTGGTAAGATTTTTTGTTTTTGCCGGGCACAATGATTTTTTCGTATTTTGTAAAATAATTTAATTTTAACATTTGCAGCTGAGCTTGTCATGAAGGCGTGAACATCAGTAATCTGGAGGTGGAGGAGCAGATCTCAGGCTGATGAACGCAGAGAGGAAAGATTTGAGCTCTGGATGTTTCTAGAGACTCACATGACAGCACCAGAGGAACTTTGGGTCCTTCATGAGCGCATGCTCCGTCAGCTTCTTGTGGAACAGCTCGTACACTTCAGGCTCCAGGCAGTCACGCAGCTGCAGAACAAAAAAGGAACAATTCAGTTCATGTTTCGGTTAAATAAGATTCAGTTACACTGAGGTTCATTAACTTTTGACCTGTTGACTTGTTGATCTCCAGCTTTACCTTCCAGAGCATTTTCAGAAACATTGTGTTTTCCTTAGACAGAATTATGTCGTCATACAGGTGCAGAAAACAGCAAGATGTGATACAAACACATGTATGATGCAACCTCCAAAACACACCAACACAAAAACTGGATTAAAGTTTTTAATTTAGTCAGCTAAAGGGTCTGTAATTAATTAATCACAAACTACATATCAATAGCATTTCATCTGCCGTTCTGCAGCATTTTGTCTGATATCCTGCGGCATTTCGTCTGCCGTTCTGCGGCATTTCGTCTGATGTCCTGCGGCATTTCCTCTGCCGTTCTGCGGCATTTCCTCTGATGTCCTGCGGCATTTCCTCTGCCGTTCTGCGGCATTTCCTCTGCCGTTCTGCGTCATTTCGTCTGCCGTTCTGCGGCATTTCGTCTGCCGTTCTGCGGCATTTCGTCTGCCGTTCTGCGGCATTTCGTCTGCCGTTCTGCAGCATTTCGTCTGCCGTTCTGTGGCATTTCGTCTGCCGTTCTGCGGCATTTTGTCCCTGATTGAAGCATTTTTCTTTTGCAACGTTTTTCTGTTACATTTGTTTGGCCATAATTAAGCTGTAATGATCATATTGTCTGTAAATCTGTATAAATTAACATTTACCACTTATTTTGACTCTTTATCAGGTAAAATCTACTTTAAAAGTTGAGACTAAACCACAGGTTTTTAGTGTGATTGTGTCTCGTTATACTTCCTTTCTGCAGATTTTTTTTAGTAATTTGATTGAAAAAGTGAAACCATTAGTACACAGATTGATTATAAACGTTTTTTTTCTCTCATTCCCTGTTCACCTGGATGTCCAGGGTGGAGAAGTAGCTGTCCAGCTGCTCGGGGTCGTTGATGTCTGGCTCGCTGCAGGCGGGACACACCATGTCCCGGATGTGTTTGTCTCTGACGGCGATGGTGAAGTGCTGCCGGAAACACTCGTGGCAGACAGAGCACTGGCAGGACGTCAGAGACTGCATCTGCAGCAGCGACAGGGAAAAACAAAAAATAAACGAGGTTTAGATGCTGCTTACTCTGCAGGAACCACCAGGGGCAGCACACTAATCCCAGGGTGAAATTCAAGCACCTTTCCAGATAAGTTCTCAAACTTTTCCAGCTCCACACTTTGGAGATTTAAAAAATACAAAGAAACTAAAACAAGACATGATTATATAATTTATGTTATTAATAAAGTCTTGTGACTATATTCTACTTCCTACAACAGAGACAAATTAAACTAAAATATAACATTTTGCTTTGAAATGTCTCTCTCACAGACACAGTTAGAGGTTGGTAAAATACCCAATAGTTTTACCCAAGAGTAAAACTACTTCAACATATTTTCCCTCAAGTAAAGATCGATAGTAGTTCTCCAAGAAAGTAAAAAAAGTATTTGGCAAAAAGTCTACTCAAGAATTGTAGGAGTTTTAGGGACCAAAATTAAAATATTTATTTTAAATAACAAAATCAGGCAAAAGAAAAACATTAATGTTGTTCTAAAAATTAGCTTTGAGCCCCACCAGGGTGGCGATACATCTGAGTGCATAGTGAGACTGATCTGAGTGCATATATCTATGTGAAGGAGCAGCAATTGCCAGTCCGACTGACTGACCTTGCTGCGGGGGAAGATGCTCAGACAGACGGGACACTCGGTGTTCAGCAGACGCCGGATGAACTCCCGGTCGTGAGACTCCTTCACGGCCTGCACCACGTCCTCCAGGGAGTAGTTCACATCCGGCTCCTGGAGCAGCGACAGCGCGAGCTCGCAGCGCCCCCAGCTGGGCAGGTCGTACAGCGCCAGCAGACGCCGGCACATCCTCTGAAAAGCAGCAGCAGATATCCGGCGGGTCGTGAGGCAGGAACAAAAACCTTCCAGAGCAACAAACGTCTCAGGAGACGGACAGTCACCTGCTTGTCCGGGTGTTTGGGATTGATCGGCGGCTCGGGCTGGTCCAGCCAGATGCGCTGGTGGAACGGCTCCATTAGGGGGCGCTGCAGCAGAGACAGAGCGCCCTTGATGTCCCCTCCGCTCTGCCGCAGAGCCTCTTCGCACTGCGACATGTCCTGGAAGCCCAGGGAGTGAAGCTCCCTCATCTGGACACGAAACAAGAAGAGATCTCAATCACAGCTAATCGATTAATCGTTTATTCTGACGATTAATCAGATAGAAAATGGCACATGCTACAGATGATTCATTTAATCTCAAGCTTTTTTTTTTTTTAATAAAATATTAGAATTACATTAAAAGATGCAAATAAACATTTTATTGTCTCAAAGCAAAAATATAAAATTACTTCAGTGAATTTGAACCGGATCAATCTACAACAGTTATTTACAGAAAAATATGTTCTTTTTTTAATCTTAATTGCAAAATGTGTATAATTTATCTAAAGTTTTGGATTAATTACGGCTCTTAGTATGTTTTTTTTCCAGCAAATTGCCTCTAGTTAGTGATTAATCGGTGACTAAAGTAGTTGACGATTATTTCCCTTATCGATTAATCGAGTTCAATCCAATTAATCGTTTCAGCCCTCGAATCAACTTTTCCTAAACTGAGCTAAACAAGAGCTGCCCAGTGGTTCATCTCCATAGCAACCGTTGTCAGGCTCCTACCTTGACCTGTCTGTCCCTCAGCAGCTGTCTCACAGCCTTGTCCTTGTTTCCGCCGGCTGCCAGCCAGGCCAGCTTGGCCTCGGCTCTGGACAGCTTCACGCCGCCGGGCGCGGCGTTCTGCTCCGGTGGCGGCCCGTCCCTCTCCACCGAGAGTGCCGTGCTGCCGTTCCCCAGCCTGGAGGTGAGCTGGACGGAGGCGGCCATGGCGCAGATCTCGTCCAGCAGGTGCGGCAGCTCAGAGGTCAGCCAGTCACAGGGGTTGATGCTGCTGCTGCCGCACATGCTCAGAGCGGCATAGACCTCCTCGGGGCTGACGCCACGCTTCTCCGCTTCCTGAAGACCAAACCGGATCAGAGTTCAGGAAGGACAAAAAGAGGGAATGAAAGAAGAAAGGAAGGAAGGAAACAAGGAGAGAATGATGCAAAGAAGGAAGGAAGGAAGGAGCGTGTTTCCTACTCTGATCTGGTGAATGAGTGCCAGTCCGTCCTCCCTCATCGTTTTCTGCCTCTTCAGGTCCAGGTTGGCTCGGGGCCTCGGCTGCGGCTTCGCACCCAGGTCAGGCTGCTCCTTGGTGAAGGAGGGCGGCTGCTGCAGCGATTGCTGCAGTGGTTGCTGCAGCGGCTGTGGCGCAGAAACGCCAGATGCGTCTTTGCAAGGGAGACTGCACATCTCGCACACCGCCGAGGGCTTGGAGTTCACAAAGGTGCAGAACTGGCAGGTCCACTGAAAAAACACAAATATATAAAATATAAGAGGAACTAAACCACCAGAGGGCGCCAGGGAGCGCTCCAACAGGAAGTTAGACACAAAATGAGAAAAAAAAAGCAAAAATAAAAACATTTAATCCCATAATTTTGTAAACTTTGATGCTATAAACATTTCATTTCCCACAGAGTGAAAAGTGACATTTAAACAGCATCAGGTCTAATAAATATCCATAAAACGGGTAAACTCAGAAATCTGACATCGTCAGCAGAAACCTTTGATCCAGACTCTGCAGCTGGAGGGACAGGCGGGCGAGTGGCCAGGCGGGGGCGCTCACACACTTCACAGAGGATGCTGCTGCCTTGGTTCACCACCGTGCAGCTCTTGCACTGCCACTCTGAGGGAAAACAAATACAAACTCTGTAATGAGAACAGATTTTCTCTTGGAGGAATCCTCAAATACACGCAGTTCTATAATGAACACCAATGCAATTCAACTGGAAACCAATTAAATCTGTTTAGTGGGACAGTAAAAAGTCAGAAAAATAAAAAAAATAAAGAATCAGGCTGATTAACTCCTAACACACAAATGCTTACATTTACTTTTTTTCATATAATTTTCTCCCAACATTTTGTGCTTTTGTTAAATCAAATTGGATAAACGCCTCAATATTTATGTAAGAAGTGTGTCTACACCAGAGGCGTTCAAAATATGGTCCGAGGGCCATTTGTGGCCCTCTGGTTCCAGAATGAGCCGAGTTTTAGCTGTAAACACAGGTGAACAGTTTTTTCCCCATTTCCTTTAGATCAACAAACTTTACAGACAAAATCTTAAAATTACAAAAAAATTTGATACAAAAAAGTTTCTTCTTCATTGTTCAGGTTTTTGAACTTGTAATTTTGTAGAACCACAAACATCCAGCAACACCTGACTCCGACTGGCTCAGAGAAAAATAGAAATAAAACAACCATTTTTATGTTTAGCATTTAAAAAAATTTAAATCTTACATGTTCTAGTTTATTATTTGAGAAAATTAAATAAATTTAATAGAAAGTAAAAAAAGAGGTCTGCACTGCAAAAACACAAAATCTTACCAAGTATTTTTGTTTAGTTTCTAATGTAAAACGTGAAATAAGACAAAACTAACTCATAAATGGCTTTTCAGCCAGATAAATAAGTTTAAGTAAAAAAGTCTTGAATATCAGCTAAAGAAAAAGTAGATGGGAAAACATGTTTCATTATAAGTGAAGTAATCTCCCAGTGGAACTAGAACTTTTTCAACAATATTAAGGAATTACTGACGTAAAACAAGTTCCTATTTTTGCTGACAAGTTACTTGTAAGTTAGTTTGTCTTGTTTCTTGTGTGCCAAGATGTTTGCTTGTTGAAAGATTTTGTGATTTTACAAATGCTTTTAACGTTTTTTGAGGACAAAACGTTTGGACACCACAGAAAGCCTCCGTCCAGTTCATGACACCTATTGGTTTGGTGTGTTGGAGTTTCGTGTATCCGAGTCCCACCGGTGTTCTGTGACGTCGGGCCGGAACCGTCCTGGCCAGCGATGGCAGGAGTAGCGAGTCGAGGGCGGTCGCAGGTCGTGCAGAGGACGACTCGCATCTCGTTCACGGTGGTGCAGTGAGCGCACTCCCAGGTAGACAGAGACAGGCTGGGGGAACGAGAGCAACACTTAGCACCGGGTTTTCTTACAGCGATGCGTCGAGGTGCGCTCTGCTCACCTGGAGGCAGCGGCGGCAGCAGCGGCCAGGTTGGTCCTGCTGTGGCCCCTGCGGTCCGGATGGGAGTGGAAGAGCCGGTCGCAGTTCAAACACAGCCTCTGGATGCAGGTGGAGCACTGGATGCTTACAGAAGAAATGCCGCAGATGCTGCAATTCTCTGCAAAACAAGACAAAATTCAGAAATCTAGAATCCAAATGAAGCATTTCTGGATCAGTTCTGTGGAGCAGCGTGACGCACCTGTCTGGGTTTTCTGTATTTTGTCTCGCTTGTGATTGGCTCTGGAGGGGTGGCGGTGAAACAGGTCGTCACACGCGTCGCAGAAAGGGTTG
Source organism: Poecilia mexicana (assembly GCF_051168715.1). Lineage (NCBI taxonomy): Eukaryota > Metazoa > Chordata > Actinopteri > Cyprinodontiformes > Poeciliidae > Poecilia > Poecilia mexicana. The sequence goes on along the minus strand of NW_028263389.1, from coordinate 21,378,900 downwards.
TCTTCGCAGGACGGACAGACGAGTGTGGACGCTCCGCCGCAGAGATTACACTGACCGACTGCAGGGGGCGCTGAAGACAGCAGAGACAGAGTAAGACTAGAGCAGAACAAAAACCTGGAATGAGGAACTTTTTACTGTATCAAACTTTTTTTGTGATGAGATTAAGGTTGTTTTACCCTCCTAAATTTAATTTGACCAAGTCACCAAGTTATAAGGCTTTTAAATTGCAATAGCAGTTTTTTTTCTCAATTTCTTGAGTTTATTTTATTACAATAATGTTAATTATCACTATTTTATTTTATCCTAAGCTCGTATCATTTGAAAATAATGTTAGAAAGGATGTAAATTTTAAGCTGTTGAGCTTGAATTTGTATTAGCAGCTGTCAGTGGCATCATCTAGAGACGAAGGTCTCCTGGTTTAGTTGCGATAATTGCAGACAGGTAAAAACACATAACGACAGTTTTATCAGAAGGTGATGAAAAACGTGGATTCCAGGGAATTAAAACCTTTAAACAAATGTTTTTATTTTTGACTTTGCAGACGATAAAAGCTCATTTCAGGCTTTTGAAGCTGCGAAACTTCAACTGAGACGTGAATATTTTCTAGTATAGGTGTTGATTTTCTCCAGAAAACCTCTAGGCCTCCTTTCATTTTATTCATGGTGCAACACAGACTCACCTGCTGGTGGTTTTGGAAGTTGAGTCTGCCGGGGCAAAGGAGTAGGTTTAACTAAAGGGGGCGGAGCTTGAGGTTTATCTCCTTGTCCGTCGTCTCCAGGCGGATTTGAGTCGTCAGTCTGCTCCGTCTGCAGAGGAAATGCAGAACATTTAGGATGTTTCCTGACGTTTAGCTGACTGGGATGCGTTTATGCTCCCGACCTGCAGGGTGAGACCCGGGATGATGTCCTTGAAGCATTCTGGGTGAGGATGGATGCCCTGGAGGTTCAAAACACAAAACAAAAAGTTATTGGGTTTCTCATCCAGAACAGAAAGAGAAACAAAGAGCGGGTTTTCCCAGGAGCCGAACTGACTTTCAGAAGCATGTCCACTTCGGTGCGCAGCGTCATCACCTCCAGCGTCACCGCGGCAACGACGTCACAGTCCGGCTCGGTGACTTCGTCCGGGAAGCTGAGGCCGTCGATCTGCTGGTTGGTGTATCCGTACAGAAACAGGACTCTGCGGCCGCCCTGGTGAGCAAAACGAAATACGACAGAGAGAAAGCTAAAACTGTAACTTGAGGAGTTCTGGGTGGAACGTATTTACAGAGTAATGAGGGTTTTATTCCCATCTTAAATGCAAAATGTTTTATTTTTGTAGTTTTTGCTGAATTACTGCTCTGAATATGTTCTTCTTTCATCAAATTGCCTTTTTTGACTCCAGTTAATTATTAATGGATTACTAAAGTAGTTTATGATTATTTCAATCATTGATTCATTACAATTAATCAATTCAACCCTCCGCAGGTCTTTATTATTTTTCATAGATTATTATGATTATTGTAAATAGTCTGGTGTTTTTAATTATTCTACTCAGTTACACATTGTTTGGATTAGAGGACACCATTTTTATACAGTATTTTATGTTGTAATTTTGCTCTTACTGTACAGTTTGTTGCTCTTAATTCAGTTTTTATATGTGTTATATTTTTTTATCTCAGACATCAAAATATATTTCTCTTCTACTTTGTCTTTATGGAGTTGCAGCACTGCCAGAACACGTAATGAGCGAATGTGTGACATATAAACATGTTATTCTTTGTTCACATGAGTCTCACTGCAAACCTCTACAAGTGAAACTAGTTTAGAATAAATAAACAAACGCCTGGCGGCGCAGCATGATGGTGTTAGTCTGGAGAAACGTCTGTGGATTTTACTCACCTTGATGGCGTCCACGGTGGTCCTGAAGACAGGGTTGTTGTGCTTGACGCTCCTCCAGTATCTGGGCCTGGTGGGACTCGTCAGGTTGCAGCCGTATTTCTCCAGGATGCTCAAAGCTTTGACGAGTCGACTCAACGACTCCGACACCTGGCCAGGAGAAATGAACCAAAGGAAAAAACATGAACATGACAATCTGTTTACATTCATTCTGTTGACGTTCAACTGCAAACCAGAGGCAGGTGGTAACCAGATACATTTACCCGATTACATTTACTCTGGAAAATATATTTTTTAATTTTCCTTTTACGAGTATTAACAGTGTTGTACTTTCTACTTTTACTTCAGTAGTTTCATTACGAAGTGTTTCTGCTCCTACTTGAGTAAAAATTCTGGATTTTCTTCCCACTGAATGAAAAACAAACATGTTTTAGCCAAAAATCCACCAGACACAGACACACCTGCAGTTTCTGTTAAAGTTTCATAAGTTTTTTATTTAAAGAAAATGATTTGGAAACATTTTCTTTTGCCTGATTTTGTGATATTTCATTACTTATTTGAATTATTGTCATTTTGGTCTTTAAAATACCAAAATTTCCACTTAGCTTTATATTTTGATCCTTCTGAATATGTAATTTATAAATGTTAAATAAACGATCGTTTGATCAGTTACTAAACTTTTTACCAAATACTATTTTACTCTTACTTGAGGTTTTACTTCAGTAAACTATGCTGATGTAGTGCTATTCTTACTTGAGTATTATTTCAGGGTACTCTACCCACCTGTGCTGTAAACTGATAAGCTCTACTTAAATAGAACACATTTTTCCTAATATTGTGAATCACAAAGCTAAAAATTAACGAGACAGATGTAAACTGCGATCCCACTGCTGCATAAGGAACAACAGAAATCATCAGCTGCGTTACAGGATGCAGTAGGAACAGAAGAGAAACCTCGAGGTTGTTGCGACCCGCCGTGTTCTCCTTCAGCATCTCCTCCGCTGTCAGATGGCAGTACTTTTCTGAAACAGGCAGAGAGAGGCTGGCCAGCGTCAGGACTTCGGCCTTCACATCCTGGGCTAAACCCGACGATGACAGCAGGGACTGGGCTCTCTGCCGGACCTCCTCCATCTGGAGCGACTCGGCGCTGCCGCTCATCGCTGCCGGGGAAAAAAGATACCAGTTAGATAAATAAACTGTTACAGCTTTGTAAGGCACAGATTAGCTTTTTTTGCTGAACATAATTGCACAATTTGACATTGGAAAAATGCCAGTTTAATAAAAAAACATGCTTTTTATTAAGTGTTTTGCTCCTAGGATGATTTAGCCGTATCGAAATTGGTTTATTTCACAAAACTCCAAAGGAAACACTCTTCTCATATCTGACGAGTCGCATGATCAACAACCGGATGTTAGCCACTGGCAAAAACCACGAAGAAGAAGAGACAGGAAGTAGTTGGAGAATCTTGGTGCAGCATGTTTTTTACTGACTTATAGCGTAAACAAACTTATTGATATATGATTTTAATTTTTTCTTATTTAATGGAAACACTGCAATTGCAAAATTATTATTATTATTATTTTACATTTTTCATGTAATAAAGTTTTCCACACATCTGCAATGGAAATGCAGCTGATGTCACTGGTTCCTCTGACTCCATGTTTGCAGAAACTATAACTGCATTTTATTTGTTAAACATTAAAAATGTCTTTGTTTTCATACTAACATGAATTATGATCCTTTTCACCAACTTTCCTTCTGAATTACTCAAACGTTATTACTGAAATTAATTCTATTACAATTCTATTACAATCTTTAAATTAATTTTTTTGTTATTACTTCCCATAGTATGTACCTGTGTCTAATTGTTTTAGTGTTTAGCTGTGTCTCTTTCTTCATCTGAACACCAGATAGATATTTATCCCATTAGCTTTATATACTCTCTTTTCCTATTTTATAGAAATCTCCCTTCAATCAGTACTTTTTGTTTTGTTTTCCTAAATAGAGCAATTCACAAAATGTTTGCAACTATTAACTTTGCAAGCTCTCGTTTGCTTTTCTTTCACTTATTTTTTAGTCAGTATCAGACAGAGATTTAAAGAGGAGTGGCAAAAGTAAATGAGGTTGATAAGAAGAGCTCAGAAACTAATTGTGTTATCCAGGAAATACAAATTTGAAGACTCATCTCTGCTCTATTCCTGTGAAAGGAAACTAATTTTTATACCATATTTAAAGAACATTTTTTGTAGTAATCATTTTCTCCTGTTGCATTAAATGAAACTACAGATTTAAAACTATTCATGTCATTATAATAACATTTTTAGCAAGAAACATTTCACATTTATGGTATGCAGCCTCTGTGTCCGTTTGAATACCTTTGAATTAACTCTGAACATGACATAATGGGAAACTCCAACCCGGGCTAATATTAGTTACAGGAATAAACAGCTGAGAAAAGCGAAAGGATCAGTTTCAGTGATGCTTATTTAAATTAAATGAAACATTCAATAACTGTGTTACAACGCTGTTAGATCATAAGTTAAGAAAGCAATGTCAGTTCAGCTGAAAGTGAAACCTGAAATCAGAGTCAACAACAAGCTAGCTGTTTTGCTCGTTTACTCACCGCTGTCGCTCTTTCTACTGATTTTCACAGTTTTTTCTGCTTCCGCTTAAATGTATTGTTTGTATTTCTTCATTTTGTCTCAATAATGTCTTTAAAAACTCCCATCTTGCTCAGACACTTATGTCCGTGTGTGATGAACTGTTCATGCGGAAATACAAATTTGAGGACTGCAGACTAAAATCTACTTCCGATTTGGGTTTTGTTTTGTTTTTCAAAGTAAAAGCGGATTTTCCGTCGTGTCTTGCTTCTAAATGCCAAAAGCCAGTTTAAACCGGTTTTAAAGTAAAAACGGGAAAATGTAGTGTTTTTATTCATGACAACTACATTGAAAATGGTATGAATACGTTTTCCTTTAGTTTGCAATGTAATGTTTGTTGATTTTCTTTCATTTAAATCACTTTTAAGCACTGGTTTTAAGCACTTTGAATTGCCTTCGTGTTGGAAATGTGAAAAATAAATACTACTAATAAACGCGTCTCGTTTGTTTGTAGTTTAGTTTCAGATCATTTTTGTTACGCTAATGGAGGCATATTGACTTCCTGTTTCTACTGCGCATGCTCAGTATCAACCTTTTCAGCGCAGGTCGTATGGGGACTACTTTCATCAGAGGAGGGACACTGTCGGTGGGAGGTGCGAGGTTTAATCGAAAGTAAACTGAATCAGGAAATAAAATATCTAACACCCACGGAGACAAACAGACCTCAGCTGCAGCCGCATAGAAAATATATATTTAATATCCATTCTGTGGGTTTATTTATTTTAAATCTTATTGTTTTTAAAGCGGTAAAGTTTCATCATGTCAAAGGCAGCAACCCTGAAAATTAGCAGAGACCACGCAGTCAAGGTGAGTCGATCTGCTCCGATCGGGGCAGGACGTAAAGAGTTGGACTGACACTTATTTTTTAAATGAAACTCGGTTTTTGTGCAGGTTTTGTAAATGTCGGTTGTAATAAAATGTAAAATGAAGTTGTTTTTGAGCGTAAAAGCGGCGGAAAGTCCCGTTTCTCAGAGGAAAGCGAAAGTAAATCCAGAAAGATTTCTGCAAACGTGACTCAGCAGGTCTATTTTTCTTTTTGTCTCTAACACAGGTGGAAAACTTCCGCCAGTCCATTTATCATGAGGTTGGTGTCCCTTGATTGTCCAGAAAATTGAAATAATTCCCATTTTAATCCTCCTGCAGCTCCTGATGGGTTTGTTTTGTGATTCCAGGCTGAAAATCTGTTTTCCAGTTTTATTCCTGGGAAGATAATTAAGCTGGACGCTTTCCTCAGGGTTCAGTATACAAACTATTTCTTATTGTTTTAATTCATCCCCCCAGGGTGACTTTTAATTAAATTTCTCTTTTTGTTTTTCCCAGGATGATGCTCTCAGCATCACAGACATGTCCTCACTCCAGGCTCCTCTGGATATTCCCATCCCAGATCCTCCTGCTCCAGAAGACGAGGTGATCCCTTCATTCCTTTGTTTTAGTCATAAACAATTTGAATTAGTTTCTATTATTTATGCATGCTTCCTTGTGGACAGCAGTCACATATTCATGTGTTTCAGCCCTTCATATATGTAGTTTTATAGTAGTCTAGTTTGTGTCTTTGCAGCAAAATTCAACTTATTTCAGCACTAATCATGAATTACTGAGGTTTGAAGGGCAATTAAACCAATAATTGTCACATGTTTGCTTCTTTAGTAAAAACTGAGTATATTTTGATTCTTGCAGTTATGGTATGAATTAGGATTCTGGTTTGAGTCACTGAAAACACAATTTCAAGCATTTTAGCTAAAGAAAAGAAAGTTGATTCCAACCCATCAGCTTCTGTAAATTCATGTCCAAATTAAAATATAAGCGAATTTGGGTCAACATGGAAAGAACTGTTAAATTATGCAAAAAGGGCTAGAAAAATTGCTGACATAAAGAGTTAATAACGGCTTCCTCACTTCTCTATTATTGTATATTTCCCAACTGGTTTGTTTAGTTTCTATTTTTCCTTCTAAGCTTTGTTCATTGCATCATCCTAAAAACATTTAACCTGTAATTTGTATATTTATTCAGTAGAAACTAATAATTAAACGATGAGAAATACTTTATTCCAAAAGAACAGGTGCCTGAATTATTGGCACCCTCTATAATTACGGTGCAATAAATATGTACTAGATTTTATGCATTTCTCTATAAGCTGATCTGTGTTTTATTAGTGATAAATTCCCAAGCAACAGCTGCACAAAAGGACGACCTGGTTTCACATAAACCCAAAAGTCTGACATTTCTGCCGTTTATCTTCCAGGAAATGGAAACAGACAAGAACGAGGAGGAAGAGAAGAAGAAGAAGAAAGGTAAAACGTCCTGGAAGATTCTGTATTTCTGTGTAGTAGGAGAAAAATCCCTTCAGCTGTTGTTTCTGTTTCCCTCAGCTCCAAAATGTGGCTACATCAAAGGAAACGAGAAAATCATGTTGCTTCTGGACAAAGTGAAGCCGGAGATCATGGATCTCAGAGAAACCATCCTGGCGGTATATAAAACAGATTATCAGTGGTTTGGATTTTACTATAATTACTGTGGATGCTCAGATTTATTTATCTTTTACTTCAGCAAAGAATCAGTTTTATTGCTCAAAATTGTGGGCAAAAACAAGGAATTAAATTTAATTTTTTACTTTAGTGTAGCTATAAACATATAAGGTTTAGAATAAATTTTAAAAAAGCATATCTAGTTGTAACGGCATACAGCCTTTATCTAACTCTTATAACAATTATAGTAGCACAGAATACATAAAGCCCTTTATATCCCCTGTTTTATTTGCTTTCTGTTTAATTAATTTAGATTTTACTTTTAATCCATTTTATTGCAATAGTATTTGCTGGGGGTTTTGTGTGCTTTGTTTCATCTTTTTTTTTTGTTTTTTTGTCATTTACTGTTTTTTTATTTTTCTAACTACTATTTCAGGTCTACTTCAATGTCTCTATATGGTGTTTATCATTGTTAAAAATCAGAAATAAATCATACTTAAAAGAAAAATAAAGGACGTACATCTGTTGGCAGCAGCAACAATTCTGAACAGTTCATGTCCAGCATATGTGTGGTCTGCATAGATGTTAGCTGACCTTTTCCTGACCCTCAGTCTGGATGATGGGAAAGTCGGCTCCCCCTTTGCAAACCTAAATTTTTATCTTAGTAAAGTTTAAAAGTATTTCTACCATACTTGAATAAATTAGTAATTAATATCAATAGTTAAAATAAAAAACAACAAAGAAAAACCATTGATGTTTCCATTTGATGCCTGCAGGTTTCCTGCTGGATCCAGCACCTCATTCCCAAAATAGAGGATGGAAATGACTTTGGCGTCGCCATCCAGGTACGTCAGTTCTTCTGCCTTGCGTTGATTTTACGAGGTTTGGCTGTTCCTGCAAGCTTAACTTGAAATCTCTAATTGAACCACAGGAGAAGATCTTGGAGAGAATTGCTGCAGTTAAGACCAAAGTTGATGGTTTTCAGACCAACATCAACAAGTACGATGAGGATAAGGTTTTTCTTTAAAGCATGCCAGTAGTGTATATATTAGTGCTCAGCTGTGGTTGTTTCTGTTTGAACAGGTACTTTTCAGAGAGGGGTGACGCCATTGCTAAAGCCTCCAAAGATACTCATGTGGTACAAAACTGTTTAATTTGGATAAACACATGGGAATTTATGTAAAATGTTTTCGTCTTTGTGCTAAAACATTAGCTTCTTTCTGCCGTCAGATGGACTACCGCTCACTTGTTCATGAGAAGGATGAAGCAATCTTCTCTGAGATCAGAGTGATCGTCCTGGACATCCGTGGATTTTACGTAAGTAAATAGAAAATACTTGAATATAAGGAAACTCATAATTAAGCTGTAATGTTATAGTTTCTTTGCTTAGTTGTGAAACACACTTAAGAAACTAAGCATCTAAATGTCCTAATGATTGTTTCAAGCATCCAGCATGCCGATGTGAGTGAGTCCTTTTCAGCACAGAAGGCATGAAATAGCTTGAGATTAAATGTTGTTGTTGCATCATTCCTTTGACACTTGGGCGCAGATATAAAGCAGCAATACCCACATGCTGCATTCCATTTACATTGGAAATCGTAACTGGGAAGTCGGAGGAACGTAATTTCCCACTTTTCTGCGTTCCAGTTATGTTTCCAACTCCTCCCTTCTACTGATAGCCAACACTATTATGGCAATAAATAAAACGTGTGTGTGGGTGTTCAAGTTATTTTTTTTTCTTCCAACTTGGAAGTCGGACGTTCCAAGTTTTGACTCTAAATGGAACGCAGCGTTAGAGCTGCAGCTATGATATGGCAGAATTTTGCAACCAGTTCAGAAAATCTGTGGCAACCTGACGCTGGTGACCAAATGATGTTATTTTTTTTTATGTATACAAAAAAAAAAAAAAAACACTTACAGCATGAAGCATAATGTCAAAACTTATGTTTTACATATTAAAGGGAATGGATGGAAGTATAAACGTATCAATATAACCTTCCTTATACATTTATTAGATGTATAATCCACTTATATGAGAACTACACCTAAGTGGTTAACTCATCAATATAGTATTTATTTACTTGTAATTATAGTGGATGAACAATCACTATAATTAAAGTTAAATAAACATGATGATTTTAATTAAATATGTGTGCTATGTATGTATTACTGGGAAATGTTCCAGTATTATTAATCTATTCTATTTTGGTACTTGAAGCAAATGCAGTTTATCATTTATTGTGAAAAAATCTTATTTAATTGTGGATTTGTGATTTATTGCAGCAACAATAAAAATGTTTAAAAATCCCACTTAGAATATTGTTGCATTGTTACTGTTATATTGACATAAATAAAAATGTTATTATAAATAAGCTATTTTATGCTGTTTAGCAGTAAAGATCGTATTTCTTAAATGCAAACAGTGTCCTCAAGTAGCTGGTTTCATAATGGATTCATATTTTAACAGAAGTGTTTGTGTTTACTTTGCAAAATAATACAAAGGATTTGTTTATACATTTTTCTTACCCTTATTTATGTCATCATGGCAACAAATCCCACAAAATATGATGATTAAAAAATGTCTGGAAGCTTCATGCTACATCAGTAACACAAAATATACCAGACGTGTCACTGAAACCCTCCCAGCCATAACCTGTTCTCCCTGTTTATGCTGCCTGTCAGGAAACTCACCAAAAAAATTTCACAGCAGTTTTTCCTTCACTGCTGATCCTGGTTTACAGAGAAACAGTTTGTTGGGCCTCATATTAAATTACACTAAATTGAATTTCTGACTTTAATATTTTCAAAAAGTGGCTTTTATTTCAAACTTTCTCTGAGTTGCATACTGGCGTAAGGCCAACCTACTGAAATTTTTGTTTAATTATCAGAATAAAGTCGCAATTTTACCAGAATATTATCAGAAAAAAAATTTATTTTAATGAGAAAAAAAAACAAATTCATCAAAGTCTGATGTGAGTGTAGTTTTTTCAAAATATACAGTTGTTTGCACGATTGTCCTAATTTTACAGACTTATTCTGGTAATATTAGGACTTTTTTCAGCTAACATAACTTTGTGGCAATATTGTAAATTTATTCTGGTTATGACTTTACTTTCTTAATATTACAAATTAATTCTGTTAATTCCTTTATTTTTCTAATTTTACAACTTTCTTCAAGTAATGTCTTTAACTTTATTATTGTAATATTGACTTAATATTAGTATTTTGTGGTGGAGTTGACTTGAATTCAAAGTCCAAATACAGAGATGTAGAACAAGATGGCCGCCCTGGGCATGCTGACATCACTCTGATTTATGGGGAAAACAATTCCAACTTTCCAAAATTTAATCCTTCAAAATCCAAAAATTCCATTAACTGAAAATAAATGTATCATCCAGCTTAAATATTCCTCTAAATAAGAGTAAAAAAGCAGCTTACATCCATTGAAAAGCCTAAAAAGTGAATCATGATTTCTCTCATCCGTTTTCCTCAGGCTGAGCTGTATGACATCATCATCAAGAACCTGGAGAAGGTGACCAATCCGAAGGGAGAGGAGAAGTCGTCGATGTACTGATCGTCAACGAATCAATCCATGCTGTGCGACTGAATCCAGTCTGACCGGAGTTTCCTAATTTTCCCTCTACAGTCCTAAAATAATTACTTGGATGTTGGTTTCATTACTTCATTACTTTGCTGCAACACTTCATTTCTGATCCAACATTTGCACTAAATTGAACTCGTCAATAAATAAAGAACTTTTTTTTTATTCTAAGCTGTTGGAAATTCTCTTTTATTTGAAACAAAAACAGCCCAACATGATGCATCTTTTATTTACTAAACACAAAATAATAAAAAAAAAGACTTAACAAAAAACATTTTCCTTTTACAAAATCAGAGAGTATCAGAAAGTGAGGAGCGAACGCAGGCGGCTGGGCGGTCACACCTCGGGTCCTTCTCCTCCGGGGATGAGCTGCAGAGGGGGAAACATTTCAGGGTGAATCACTCAGAAATGGAATGCAGCTCCACCGAAAGCAAGCAACGGCCATGTTGGTTACCATGGTGATGTTGTTCCCATTCAGGAGGATCTGATCCAGTTTGGTTATCCTCCTTCCCTCCGGGGTGATCTCACTGCAACGGACCAGAACCGAACCGGATCAGAACCATGAGCAGAACATCCAGAAAAAGTGAAAAATGGATGAATAGGGATCTGGGTGGATGGATGACCATTTTGATGGTTGAATTACGTAATCCATCATCCATTAATGTTTATGTTCATCCATCCATGTTCATGCGTGGATGAATATGGATGGATGATGGATAAATGGATGGATGAATGAATTAATGTGAATAGATGGATGGAAGAATTGATGGATATGAATCTGGGTGGTTGGATGAATGGATAAAGGGATGGATGGCTGAATAGATGGATGGATGAATATTGATGGATAAATGGATGGATAGATATCAACAGAGATAGAATGATAATTAAATGGATGAATAAACGGATGGACAGGTAAACGGATGGATGGATGTGTAAACATAACTTACAATTCAGTGACATCCTCCAGCACCATGTCTGAAAGTCAAGAGTTAAGGAGCAGAACTGTGAGGGTTCCCAGGTAGGTGGCGTGGCTACAGGTGTAGCTGCACAGTCCTGTCATCCAGCCCTCACCTACCAAACACCTGGTGGTTTCAGACCAGAACCCATGTGTGAGTCTCAGAAAGGATACTGACGAAGTCGTCGAAGCCGAGCAGCGTGCCGACGATTTCTTTGTCCGTTTTCATCACTATGTGTATCCGGGAGCCGATACATTTATCCACAAGCTCTATAAAACATGTTACAACTGTTATGCCATTTACATTTTCATACCAGATTTAAGGAGGAGCAGCAAAAGCGAATGAAGTGGATTAGCAGTCCTAGCTAACACCTAATGGTGTCATCCAGGACCATGTTACTGTGAAATATCATCTCTGCTACCTAGATATTGAGCTGTTAGCATGTCATGAAAGTTATTTTGCGACAGTCTTCACTAAGAGGCCTCTTCTGATTCGTTGCAGGACTGACTGCTACTGGAGCAACCATTTGTACAGGAACACAGGTGTCTAATTAGTTAAAGCGGCGTTCATTTTGGAAAAGTTCTGCTTCTGTGAATATACTTTTCGAAATAGAATGCAGTTCAAAACCCTTTATTGTCTAATTTAGTCTTATTTTCAAAACGTGTGTTTGATAAATGGTAGCTTTACTCATTTTCACATCTGACCCTCCAACATTAAGCTCGTCGTGGCTGCGTCACAATAAATTAAAAATAAAAACATCGCATTGTTTCTGACCCACATCCGGAGGTTCTCCTACCTGAATCACAAAAATACACAGAAATTAAGATTATTACGAACCGAGTGGGAGCAACTGTGAAGGATTCGTTGCTGGTGTAGCCGCCATCTTGAATCGAAAACAGTCAAAAGCAATCGACCGAAGATTTAAATTTTAATCAGGCAAAAGTAATCGGACATGCCAACATCAATTTTATAGTGGCTTATATATCTTTGTCTATCAAATAATAGTGGTTTAACTAAAAAAAAAAGGGAAACAAATCTAGCATAGTTTCTTTTTAAAAACAGTTTTTTTTTAACATATAAAAACATTTTCATTGGGAGATCTTATCTGACTCCACATGATGGCGCTGGTTGAAACAGTTGCTGTATGACGACATTTCCAAAGAAAAGGCATCAAAAAGTCAAGATAGTTCTCTGTCGAGTCAGGGAAACAAAATGTAACGTTTTAATCTTCATAGCGTTTTCGTTTATTTTAGCTCATAGCATCTATTTAGTTGGAGGAGAAAGGACCATGTAGAAAAAATAAAATGTCTTTATTGAAATAGAATCGAATAGAATGAATTTCATTTGCATTTACACAAATACATTGGTGTACAGGTGGTTTGAATTCCTGCATTGTACTCTTTCCAAAAATAAAACATAAAAGTAAAAGAAAAATTATTATGCCCTTATATTTAGCTACAAGACTTCAAATGAAAACAGCCTTAAAGTTTATGAAGATATAGTTACATTAATCAATATATTTTAAAAAACAATTTCAAATAAATGTGTCTTTAAAGCTAAAGCTAACTTCGTGCTAACGAAGCTTTAAGCGGCAAAGCAAAGGCGGAAGTACGCTGCAGGGAACCCTCTCGTTGATTCCCGCTGTGAGTCCAGCCAGCTCAGGTTTGTGGCTGTTGTTGCTGCTTGTGTGTGTGACAGATTCGGGGCTAAAACTCGGCTCTGTTTGCTGTTTACACCGGACTCCTGAGGGAAACCGAACCTGGACTGCCAGAACTGAACACTAACGGTAGAAATGGAGTCTCAGGGCAGTGACGAAATGAAGGGGCCGGTGCTGCACATCGTGGTGGTTGGATTTCACCATAAGAAAGGCTGCCAGGTAGCTACTCAAACCTTATGCTAACTCTGGCTAACTATCTGTCATTTAAAGTCGCATTCCCACTAAAATTACCACCGACTTGTGTGGGAATAATGCTCTCACTATGTATAAATAATAAGCATGATTTCGGAGTCTTTCATTGGTGTGGAAATGAATGATCAGCTGTTTGCTCTTGGATTCACTTACTTTCTATTTCCAGCTGAAATATTTTTACAGCTCAGTGTTTCCACCTGATCCCACATCCGGTTTGCTTTAATCATTTTAAGATTAATTGATTTATTAGCAAGGTGATCGGCTGCCCAATCTGGTTTTGTTTCAGTTGCATATTTATCAAAACGGTGAAATACTTCCTGAAAAACAAGATTAGTTCCTTTCTGATTCCATGTCTACTGAAGCACACATATCTGCATGTTTAATTAAAACGGCACTGAAGCAATAACACAATCGTAATGAAATTCTCCTGATGGTTTGCTGTTTTGTTGTGTTTAGACTTGAACTTCCACAACATAACTGTGAATAAAAACACATCATCAATATTTTAAACAAAGAAAAATGCATAATTTGATGCAATTTATTCACTGCAGTTAAAAAACAGTAATAAATTGCAGATATTTTGTCACTGGAATATCAGTGTGTGCGTGTAATATTAGCTGTTAAATTCCAGGAGTCACAAACTGTTGCATTGCATGCAAATAATGTATTTTGTAGAGTTCCAGGATTACAGGACAAATAAAAAAATGTTTTATTTAATGTTGAGAAAACAATATAAACTGCAAAAAAGCCATATTCCTCACTTCTTTACCATCACCGTGGTCATTCTCTTTGAGCATTAGCACCTTTTTGACTAAGATCTTTACCAGATAAAAGTCACTGAAAGACACTGCAACTAATTTTTTATTATGGATTCAAGGAGTTTGAATGTTTGACACCAGAAATATAATATCCTTATAACTACTGTGTTAATGTTGTTGTACACAGTGTGTTCAAGCCTCTTCCTAAGAACACCCAACTCCCTTTAGTAAGCATCCCATGTGAGATTAGGTGCAATTTGGAGGCGAGTGCACAGTTTTTAAAGTTGGGATCAGAAACGAACTTAATTACCAAATTCACAGTGACAAAGCATGTGTATTTTATAAATGTCCTCTTGCTTTTTAATTGTGTGGGTCAGAAGCTGAAAACTTTGGAAAGCGCTGCTCCAGAGCCCTTTCTGATGGTGGAAGTTACAGCATTTCCTACCTGACTTTCTTCCTTGTGCTGGTGAAGTTTCTGTGGGTCGACCACCATGTTGCATTAGTTGCTGCCAACTTTAGCAGCACAAGTTGCGCAGAGTTTACACATAGGTGGAAATTAAAACAAGGTCAGTAATTTCTGTTTGTATAGTTTATCGTTTTTCTCTTTCTACCAAAAAGCTGGATGACAAAGTCTTCAGTCTGACTCATTGGTCTCAACTAGGACAATTTTCATAATTCATTTTATTTTTTGTTTCTGTTGTTTTCGTTTGTTTGTTTGTTTTGGATATTTAAAATCTCTTCCAGTTCCAGAGTTAAATGTCCATTAAAATTTAGAGTTTGTGTTCTGAGGCCATTACCATTATATTACTTGAAAAATTGTCAAGACAACAATATTTATCACAATAACGTCTGGGAAAATTTACCAACCAGAAAATTTGTCATCGTGACAAGTCAAGGCGGGGTGCAATTTGGAGGTGTGTGCACCATTTTAGATGAGTTTAAGTTGCTTTTATTTACCCGTTAAAGTGGAGTCATGTAGCACAACACCTTGCATGGTTCTAAATGGCAGGAATGTGATTAATTTGATCATAGAGAATTAAGAGTATTCTCTTGAATGATTGGTTTGGGAATGAGTTAGAAAAGGTTTGGCTTCTCTGCTTAATATGTTTTCTTAGTAATCAAAAAAGAGCAATCAAAAAGTCAAATATTTCTGAAACTAGACATGACAAAACCACTTCCTGGATGGTTTTAGCATAAACTGCAACACAATCAGCCTCTTTAAAAAACATTGAAAAACATTTCAATGGCTGAAACACCTAGCTTTGTGTTTTTGATCCATATTTTCAGATTAAATAATTTCTCAGCCCAGATGCTGTGTGTAAAGACATCTTGTGTCTTATGTCTGCTAATCAGTGAAAGTGGACATGCTGAACATGAGGTATCCGTCCTCTAGTTTCCTCCTTTAAAATGCATGACATGGTGTACGGATGGCCATAAACCACAGTTTGCCTCTGTGTTGTCGCCGCTCTCCATCTGTCTGCATCATGTCGCTCTGCAGCCTCAGGAGCAGCTGCTCTCCACCTTGAAAGATAAAAAAAAAAAAGAGAGGGAGTTTTTTTCTCACGTAAAGTTGAGAGCGAGGACAAACTGCTCTGGGGTTATCTGATCAGGGTCAGCGGCCTCCTGCTGAGCATCAGACATTTGGGTTTGTGGCCTTCTCTCTCATTGGGTTTGCAGCTAGTGATTATTTTAGTAATCGATTATTCTGATTAATCGGATAGAGAAAAAAAACAGGCCCTTTCTGCATATTTATATTTTTAATTTAACCACATAAGCACTTTACGGCATTTTTAAAAAACATTAAAAATATTAATATGCAAATAATTTTGTCACTTTTCTCTTTTTTGCCTAAAATGCAATAACAGCATTACTTTAGGGAACATTTGATTATTTGTAGCAAAGGATTTATCTGCATAAAAAATACTGTCTACTTCTGATGATTATTATTTAAATTAATAATTGGACAGCAAAATGTGTTTAAAGGAAAATTTCTTCTACAGAATATGAACCAGGTGAAGCTAACAATTCCACTTGATGAGTTCTGAATATAACAGATTTACAGATAAAAATGGTTTTTCCTTTCAAATGCAAACTTTATGTATACTTTTACAGTTTTGGCTTAATTACTGCTCTGAATTTGTTGTTTTTTTCAGCAAATATACATTTTTAGAGTTGGTATACTCCAGTTAACGATTCATCAACTACTAAACTAGTTGATTAATTAATCAATTAATCACAATTAGTTTGATTAATCTATCATATTAATTTATTTGTAATTTATTTAATAAATTTTCTCTGAAATCTTTGCGATAAATGATAATTTTGTCATTTTGAGACCATTTTCAACCAACATATTAATAATGGCATTAATGCAAGAATACACAACAAAACAATGTATTTCTTAAAAAGACATTTAAAACTGTAACTGGAAGATATTTTAAATAACCGAAATAAATGAACAGAACAACAATATTTAAAAAGGATTATGAAATCTCTGGAACCAAAATTAAAAAAAATGATTAATCATTCTTCTTTAGACAGGGAAAACAGGCAAAAGGAGCAGGAAAGACTTAAGTAAAAAAAAAAAACTAAAAAACTAAATGCATAAACATGCATAACTACTTCGTACTGGGGTGTCAAATCTTTGCAGCATTTTTGAAAATGCCAACTTTTTAACAATATTAAAGGAAAGCATTTCTTTACAGATTGTTTTCCTAATGGAAATGACCAGGCTCTTTTTAATTGATTATCATGTGATTAATTGATTTATTGCTTATCGCGTCAGGCTTGCGACGCCTCGGCCTGTTTTTCCTGCAGAACTGAGTCGTTGTTTGTGGGTGTGTGCTGCGTTCAGGAGCAACAGGTTTTAATTCAGCACTGCAGCTGCAGAGTGAGAGTTTTCTTTGAGTTCAGTGGAAACCAAACAAGTTTTGTGAAACACGAGACGTTTTAAAGAGGGGAGGTGTAAGCAGCTAAATCATCTCTGTACTTTAGCATACTGATAGGACTGAAACGATTAATCAATTATTTAAACAGTCGTTAACTAACTTGGTAGTTGATTAATCGTTAAATGAAGTATGCAGACTCCAAAAAAGGGCATTTGCTGAAAAAAACTCAGTCGTAATTAAGCCAAGATTATACAAAAATTATATACATTTTGCATTCAAGCTCCATCTAAATATGTTTGAGCCAAAACTCCTCAGATGGCAGTTTTAGCTTCACCCGGTTCAAATTTACTAAAATAACGTTGTATTATTGCATTTTAGGTAATATAGAATATTTATTTATTTGCATCTTTTAATATATTTGGTTAAATGAAAAATATGTAGTGTCAAATGATGATCTTAAAAACAGATTAATCATCAAAATAATCGATTAATTGTCAGAATAATCTTAAGTAATCAGCAGAGAGCGAAGCAGTTGTTACTGCCCATCAATCTGGGGAGGGTTAAGAGGTCAGAAAGATGATATCTATATCTGCTCTCATACAAACCGATATCATCCGGCTGGATTCACCAAAACGATCCGACAAATGAGGAAATGAAAACTTTCTTCTTGAATGACTGGAAGTAAACGAGCTTTTGCTTCCTGTGTGTCCCCAGGTTGAGTTCTCATACCCGCCGCTGATGCCAAACGAGGGTCACGACAGCAGCCTGCTGCCGGAGGAGTGGAAGTACCTCCCTTTCCTGGCTCTGCCCGATGGAGCCCACAACTACCAGGAAGGTACGGCGCCGCCGGATCCACAGAGAGCTCACACAGGCAGTGAAAAAGCATTTAAATATTGGCATTCTGAATCATTCTTAGTATTTATTGGTTATTTTTGGTGGAGAATTTAGTTTACGGATACTTTATAATTAATTTTATTTGCTGTTATTTTGTTTTTTGTTCCAGTGTAAAATCTTTATCTAAATTTAAAGTTTATCGATCTTTGAGGATATTGCATCATCATGCCATCATTGCCATTACATTACTTGAAAATGGTCTCAAAACAACAATATTATTAATATCCAGCAAAATTTGTTGTGACCGGTCTTGGCAGGGTGCGATTTGGAGGCGTGTGTGCTCATTTTCGATGTGTTTAAATTGCTTTTATTTACCCTTTGAAGTGGAGTTTTGTGCCAAAACTTCACACAGATCAACATAAACACTTTGCAGTGTTATAAATGTATTTTATCCTGTTGGCTGCTGTTTTAGAGATTCTCTTGAATGGTTCTCCACTGGGAGATTGGGTTGGGATTGATTTCATTACTTTACAACTAAATGTGACAAAAACCAAGTTTATAGATTTTTTAGAATGTGTTGTACTGTTATGCCATTGTATTACTTGAAAATGGTGTCAAACAACAACATTATCGTTTATAGCAACAACGTCTGGGAAAATATGAATTTTTCTTGAAAACGTTTTATTTTTAAACGTTTTTCAAAGCTGGCAGAGTGGCTGTAACTTTCAGCTTTTCCTGGCTGTGAAGGCAAACATCAGGATCTGAGCCAAAGTTAACATTCAGGCTGGAAAACCTCATGGTTTCATCTTCCTGAAACCAGACTTCCTGTCTAATATTTAACTCTTATCTGGACATCTTTCTGGATTCTTATCAGCCGGGTTTTCACAGCATAATAAATCTTTTATGCCTGAGCCGCTCATAAACCAGCCGCGTCTCAGGGAGGCTGCTGGTTTTTGGTTACACAGGACAATGGCTGCTGTGAAGAGACAGAAAACTGGAGCTGGTCAACCAGTGATCACCATGGCAACATGGACTTAAAGAGATAAATCTGGAATCCTCCATCTTGTTTTCCAAAGGGTCTGAAAGTTTAGTTTCTGCTTCAAGATCCCAGGTGATCCAGTTTATTCATCTATCTGTTCGACACGTCCGTCCGTCCGTCCATCCATCTATCCATCCATCCATCCAACCAACCAACGAGTGAAAATGTACATTTATAAATTTTTAAGAAATTCTAGGGAGTTTTTCTCTCCTTTTGCTGCAGATCTTCCTGTTGGTTAAATATCGTCTTTCTGAGTTTTTCTTCTTCTTCTCCTCAGGATTATTTGTCCTGTTTTCTTTAAGCGCAGCGACTCTGCGATGTCGCCGCTGGCGCCTCTTCTCTGAAATCTTTAATCTGTGTTGATCAACCTTTAAGACGCTCTGCTGTTGCTCTGAGCCTCAGAAAATCTCCTCAGAGTTCAGAAACGCTCAGATGGAAATGAGGCTGAATGTTGTGACATTTTGTTTACCAGAGAAAAACATACCACATCGTAATCGTGTCATATAAGTCGATATCAATAACGATTGATTAGTTTTTTGTTTTAAATATCTGAAATACTTTCAAACTGTTGTTTTATTTATTTTTTAATCAGTTATAAAGCACTGTGGCGAAACCTTAAACTGCTGCTGTGTCAGTTACTCAGCAGGTCGTTGCTAGGTAACCAAGGTTGGACGGAACTTTGAAGCTCCTTCCAGCAGTTTGTTGCTAGGTAACCAAAGAGTGAGTGAGTTAGTTGATTGATCTCACCAACCTAGCCTACACCTCCCACAATGCTGTGAATTCACTGAAAATCTGTATATTGAACATTTTATTAAATGTTTTATTTATTGATAACGATCTTGCGTCTATCACAATATATATTACTGATTTATTTTCCAGTCCTAGTATGGCTCTTCACCAGGACAGTATGGTCTTGGGGCAGCACAGGCATTTGAGGTCGGGGGAAATGTTTAGTTTTTTTTAATCATGAATAATTTCTCTATCACTTGATTGAATGTCCATTGATTGGGGAGTGAATGATTCTCCATTGTTAATTTAAACGTTCATTTTCTTATCTTGGTCCATCCAAAAAAAAAAAAAAAGACCAAATATGAAAAATATCAAAATATTTAGTAAATTTAATTTTTTTGTTTTTGGCAGAATAAGCTGTATATAAGTAGTCCACTTTAGCTGCAATTAGCTGCTTTTACTCTCAAACATGATTTTGTATCTTCTTACTATTATTGGTTGTCAAATTTTTAACTATTTTTTAACTAGGTTAAGTGGTTTAAAAAAAGTTAATATTGCTGTTGATAAGCAATATTTACTGATGCTATTTAAGACTGTGCTGTGTCGCTTGCACTGTCATGTGACCAAACAAATACCACCTTACCAACCCGCTTCCCTCCTAAAATACAACCACAAGATAAAAATAAACTTTGTTATTGGCTATATAATGTTATTGGCTGCTCCAACAGCAGGAAGTGGCCCAAAGAGCAAGGAATACTGCGTGAATACAACCAAAACAAACGCGCTAGTTTAGCGCTAGCAGGAGAAATGGCTCATCGTCAAAATAGAAATTCTACAACCTCCTTTTTGTTTACATTTTGTGAAAGAGAAAGTTCTGCTGCAGTGCTTTCTTCAGAGGTTTTTGTGTTGTTTCCCTCAGTAGTTCTTGATGCAGCGCCCCCACAGCCGAGGAGGGGAACAGGTTTTTCAAAGTATTTGGTTTGTTTGACTCAGTGCAGCAGCTGAAAATGCAACTCTGTTGCAGTTTTTGTCCCCCATCAAACCGTGTTTACCTGGCCGTCAGGTGTGAAAACACAGCTTGATTTATTTTCTTCCTGTTTTCAGACACTGTGTATTTTCACCTGCCGCCTCTCAGTGTAGACATGAAGTGCGTCTATGGAGTGTCCTGTTATCGCCAAATAGAAGCAAAGGTTAGTGAAACTCATTTAAATAGAATACTCTGGAGGATTTTACAGGGTGAACTTTGACCTCATTGATCTAAATGTTGCATGTTGATGGAAACTGTTGGGTTACCTGTTTTCTTCTTCATGTCGTTCTTCATCGATGTGGATGTGATTTCAGGCCCTGAAGGTCCGACAGGCGGACGTTACCAGGGAGACGGTCCAGAAGAGCGTCTGTGTCCTCAGTCGAGTGGTGAGTCGCCGTCGGCTTCAGGTTCAGCTCAGAAACCGCAACTTCACATCGAGTCAGACTGAAACTTAAATCAATCGGTCCAGCAAGCCTGATCTGGGGGAATGGAAAGAGGAAAACAGGGGTCAGAGGTCATACCAGGGTTGGAAAAACAGAAAAAGATAAATTAATAATATTAACAGGATTTATTTTTCAGTGTCTAAAATAATAAATGAGTGAAAAACTGCATTTCTAAAACAACAAGTTGAACAACCAGGAAGAGTTTTACTTTAAAGATCCATCCATCCATCCATCCATCCATCCATTTAAATATCCAACCTCTGGTTATTCACAGTTTAGCGACGGTTCACTGGCAGCTGCTGCTACCAGCTGATCAGTAGATCTCATTAGTTTGCAGGAACCTCAGTGATTCATGGATCTTTGTCCTGGTTGGGGGAAAATCCTCCTCCATGTTTGGGTCATGATGTTTCTGAATCACTGCTGACTCTCTCTCTCCAGCCTCTCTATGGTTTGCTCCAAGCTAAGCTGCAGCTCATCACACACGCCTACTTCGAGGAGAAAGATTTCTCCCAGATCTCCATCCTGAAGGTGAATCTAAGCCACTATGTGAGATTCACTTCCTGTTTCCTGTTGTAACCACCCCTGGCTTCCTGTTCAGGAGCTGTATGAGCACATGAACGGCTCCCTGAGGGGCTCCGCTCTGGAGGGGTCGCAGGTTTATCTCGGTATGCAGACTCTGACCTCCAGAAACGCTTCAGATTATCCTGGAAAACTCCTCATTCATTAGTTTTTTGTTTTTTTTTCCTCAGGTTTATCACCAAGAGATCTCATCCTGCACTTTCAGCACAAGGTTGTAACAAAAACATTCACAAGACGCTAAAATCTCAACTTTTTCTAACATTTTTAATCGTCTTGCAGGTCCTCATCCTCTTCAAGCTCATTCTGTTGGAGAAGAAGGTGAGAAAAGTAAAATCTCATTCTGTTGTTTTGGTTTTCCACATGTGATCCAGCAGAACTGTCTGTCTGTCTGCAGGTCCTGTTCTATGTTTCTCCTGTAAACAGGCTGGTTGGAGCGCTGATGACGGTTCTGTCACTTTTTCCTGGTCAGTAACTCAGAGAACATCCCAGCCATTTTCAGTCCAGATGAATAAAACTTGTTTAAAACCACTAATGTTAAAAAAACACAAACTATACATATTCATGAATATCTACTGAAGGAAATTTGTTCTGATTTTTATAGAGCCATAATTTTATTCCTATTTATAGGACATAAAACAGAGGAAAACACAACTTTTTCAAAAAGGGGATGAATATGTTTTATGGAACCTGAAAAAACAGAAATTGTACATTTTCATAAAAATCAACTTTAAGAAATAGCATCTGTCATCAAAGCTCTGACATCTGTCGCAGAAGCTGTGCCATTTGTTCCCACCGAAGCCGGAAGCTGCTGGTACTAAGCTGCAGCAGTTCCTGGCATCTGACCCCTGCCTCGATGTGAGCTCACCGTCTCTCCATCGATGTTTCTGCAGGTATGATCGAACACGGCCTGGTGGATTCGTCGCACTACAAACCAAAGAGCAGCGTGTCGGACGACCCGAGTCTGGTGGAGAGCGGCTTGGGAGCCGAGGAGTTCGTCTCCGTGTCCGTCACCGACATCGCCCACGCCAACATGGAGGCCACCCAGCCAGCTGCAGAGGGCGACAGCAACCACCTCAAACCGCCGTCACGCACCTCTCCAGAGTCCTCCGAGAGCGACTGGGAGACGTTGGACCCCAGCGTGTTGGAGGAACCCAAAGAACCTGCAGCTGGCAGCAGCGGGTCGGATATGCCGGACGCCTTCGACTCCAAACCAGGAACTCCGATCACGGTGCAGCCGCTGGGGGTCAGCGGTCAGGCAGGGGTCATCCAGGGTCTGGTGTCGGGTCTGGAGGAGGATCAGTACGGCCTGCCGCTCCCCATCTTCACCAAGGTAAATAAAACCAGCTGTTCTGGTTCTAGAGGGACATGTTGTGGTTCCTCAACTGGATCGATGTATGTATGGCAGGAGTGTCCAAAACCGGCAAGTTTAAGCTACTGGCAGGCCACAACATTAACTCAGTTAAAATTAAATTTTATTTGATTAATCTACTAAACAAAAAAACGTTTTTATACAATGTCTTTATAGATCCAAACATAAAAATGGGTTCAGACTGCAGCCTCATTACAGAAAAACGGATAATTTCTAATTTTTTCTATTTTGTTGTCCAAATCTTTAGTGTTCTTGACTCGTGGTTCAGGACCGAACAACATAATCCCCAGGACCACAAATTGCCCTCGGGCCACATTTTGATCACCCCTGGTCTACGGACTACAAAACATGTCCATTACAGCTTTTTGCATAAAATCATTCATATATAATGAGATTTCAGTCGGGTCAGTTCATTTTAGAATGAGCTGCTAGAGGGACTACTGTCACTTCAAATCCAAACAAACAGCTGCTGGCCACGCTCCCCAAACTCAATGTTTACATTCACGTGTGAAAATGGCTGCAAACAAATGTGCAATTATAACAACCGTTCATCTTTGATAAGCAGAAGTGGAGCTTCCTGCACAACCAAAAGGAATGCAGCATGTGATTTCTGGAGGGTAATTCAACAACAAAACACTTTTTACGGCGGTAAAACCAGCTGACCAAACGGAGTGGAGCTCTGCTTGGGTTGCTAGGTAACCAAATGCAACTTTTCAGACACGAAAAAAACATTAAGTTGTTGCCAAAAACCCTTGGGTGGGTTATAGAAGCAGTTGAGACCAAAATGGAAATGCAAAAACGAAATGGGAATTTTTAATAATAGGTCTCCTTTAAGATGTTCGCTGTGTTACTTGCTTTGTGGTTTATTGTATATGTTGCTTGTGTCGTTGCCAGGGTTACCTGTGCCTGCCTTATATGGCTCTGCAGCAGCATCACCTCTTGTCGGACGTCACAGTTCGAGGCTTCGTCGCCGGGGCGACCAACATCCTTTTCCGCCAGCAGAGGCACCTCAGTGACGCCATCGTTGAAGTGAATCCTGTTCATTTCGCCGCCTCTGTTTAATCAGGAAAGCGGGCGCATTAATCTGAACGCCTTTGCTTCTGCAGGTGGAGGAAGCTCGGATCCAGATCCAGGACCCAGAACTCCGAAAGATCCTGAGCCTGACGACGGCTGACCTGCGCTTCGCAGATTACCTGGTGAAACACGTGACGGAGAACAGAGACGACGTGTTCCTGGACGGGACGGGCTGGGAGGGAGGAGACGAGTGGATCAGGGCCCAGTTCACCCTCTACCTACACTCCTTACTCTCCTCTGCGCTACAGCAAGGTGGGAAATCTGGTGAACATCCTGTGATGTCATGGTTTCATCCCAGCCTGACTCCTTCTCCTCTTCCTGTCAGATAATGAGAGGCTGCTGGCCGATTATGGGGTGCCATTCATTGGAGCGTGGAAGAACACCCACAACTTCCGGGTTTGGTTCAGTAACAAACATCCCGGCATGACAGCCATCACTCCAGGGTAGGTGGACCAACCCAGTGACCTCACATTGCATCACAGGAAGAGAAATAAAGATGTTCTAACTAATTGCAAATATGTTTTATAAATTATGGAGGTGCAAAATGGAGGGAACTGCTAACTAAGATGTTATTTGTGCTAACCCTGTTCTGCTAACACTAGTTCTGCTAATGCTAAAGTGCTGATAATATACGTAGTTTCTGCTAAAGCACTAGCAATAAATGATAGTTCTTCTAATGTTTAACAGTTAACAACAACTATAGACGTAGTTTCTGCTAGCTCTAAAGCTCTAATGATAAGCATTAGATCTGCTAACTTTAAAATGTCAACAATAGACATTAATTCTAGCAATAAACATTAGTTTTGTTAACCCTAAAGTGCTAATAATAAACCTTCATTTTGCTATAGCACTAACGATAAACAGTGCATCTAACGCTAAAGCACTGTCAGTAAACATTTGTTTGGCTAACGCTAAAGTTAGCAGAATGAATATTTAACAGAAGCTAATACTAAAGGAAGTGCTGTGTAAACAATTATTTCAAAATAAGAGCATGAATATAAACATCTATCTATTTGAATTACCAATTATTGAAACTTCAGCACAGATGCTGAATTTTATTAAAAAGTGTAAAACTCTGCCTTTATCAAAATGAAAAAAAATCCAGTGGAAGCTAAGTGCGCTAACATCAGTGTTAGCAAAAGCACTAACAGTTAGATATGCTATTAGCCAATTAGCAGTAGTTTGTCGACTACTGGAGACATTAAAAGAAACTGAACTGGAATCCTGGAAAACAAGAACATTTTTTGGTATTTTTATTATAAATTATTAAGAAAAAATATCGATTTGCTGTTATTTTTAATAATAGTTTGATTAAAAATTTTAATTTTTAGACTGTTTATAATACTGCTTCTTGCATTAAAACCATTTTTATTAGATTAGATTGAACCTTCTTAATCCCTCAGGAACGGTTGTCTGGTAAATTCAGTTCACCTGCAGTAGCAGCAACACAAAAACAAGAAACAGCTTTTTAGGAACTCTAGGATATGGACACCCAACTATAGTACTCATACTAGATAAATATAGTATTTTAAAAGTTATTCTCAATGTGTTGCGGTAAGGATGAAGTTAATTGTATGTCGTTGTGTTGCAGCCACCCGTTCCAGGGCCAGTACAGCGTAGCAGACGTGAAACTGCGGCTCTCACAGTGAGTTTAATTTTATTCTCCTGCTTTCAGTGTCTAATGTGACAAATCTTTAGATTAGACATTTACAAACCCAGCTGTAGATCTCTCTAATCTTCAAAGATGAACTCAAAACAAGGAATCTGCTGCCCTCTAGTGGCTTATTTTAATGCATTTTCAAGATAGCATAATTAAGGCTTAAGTGGTTAAACTTTTATTTGACTAACAATTAATCGTCAGAATAACTGATAGAATAATCCAGTACTAAAATAATCGTTGGTTACAACAGTTATTAAAAGTAAAAATGTGTAAAGCATTTCAGCAGATGAAAGCAAAACAAGTCTCCAGTCTCTCCCACCTCCCAGTTCGATTTTCCTTCAAACATTACTGCCTGTTTGGAAATGGAGATCCAACTCTGTGAGGTTCTTTTAGTTTTATGTGACCATATAAGGAGTTAAAAACAGAATAAATCAGAAACTGTGAGCCTGAAGCTGTAAACGCTTCATGAATACTGTAAGCAGCCCAGAGTCTGTGCAGGTCGGGGGCCAAGTCGTTAATAATGAGCGAGCTTCATTCTGAAAAACCGAGCCGGAGCCTCCGACTCGGTTTCATTCCAGGAAGCTTTGCGCGCCGCAGGTAGAGTTACCCTCCAAACGAGGAGGAGCAAGCTCCGCGGCTCTCGCCTTACCTGCAGGTGTTTGGTGTCGCAGCGGCTGTGAAATCTCTCGTAAAGCTTCAGTAAACAAACAAGCTGCAGAGGGTCGGCTCAGCTCACAGCGTCCAGTTAAAGCATCTAGTGAAATAAAACCATGTTCTGGTGCATATAGTCAGAAATACACTGCAAAAACACAAAATCTTACCAAGTGTATTTGTCTAGTTCCTAGTGCAAATATCTTAGTTCACTTGAAGTAATAAAAAAATCCTCAGATATAGGAGCTTAATTCCTTAATTCAATGTTAAGGAATTATTAAGTAAATTATTCCTTAATACTGAAGAAAAAATACTGATTTCACTTACAGATTATTTCACCTATAACATGAAAAACATTATATAAGTGGAACTTGTAGTTTAATTTATTATTTTTTTTTTACAATATTAAGAAATTATTTACTTAAAACAAGCTTCCATATTGCCAAAAAGTTACTTGTACATTTATTTTCTTATTTTAAGTGTCCTAAGATATTTTCACTAGAAACTATATAAAAATACTTGGTAAGATTTTTGTGTTTTTGCAGTGTAGTATGTTTCATTTGAGTTTAATGTGATAGTGGGATCATTAGATTTTATTGTCTGAAAATAAATGGTAACATTTTCGGTTTTTCTAGTTGTAAGAAAAACACGTCCACTTCGTTCTGCTTTGTGTTGGTCGATCCCAAATCCCAATAAAGTAGACCGAAGTTTGTTTTTGCATGATTTAATTTATGGGAAAAAACTCATTTAAAGTGTGAATACATTTGCAAGACACTGTGTGGTTGAAAATAATAAAAACAATTGCACTGAAACAAAAAAGGGCTCAAGAACACATCCTTGAGGGATACCACGTGGTTTATATGCAGTATGCTAATACTCCATGATGTAAAGTGATTACTTTTGTTCTTTTCCTATTTAAATATCTAATTTTCTAGTAGATAATAGCTTATTCTCTACTTCCATCAAACATATTAATTTCCAGTTCGTGTTTTTGAATATTTTCCACACTCGTCCTTTTTCCCTGCCTCAGTAAACAGAGTTATTTTCCTGAAACCTGAACCTGGATGACAGACGAAGGGGGGAAACGGGGCCGGGGTGATGAATCCCACTGTCAGGAAAGTAAGCGCTCGTCGCTGGATCTAAAAAATAAAAATAAAAAGAGGAGGCAGAAAGTGGGAAGCTACGGTTGACTTGATGTTGTGGAAGCCCTGGGGGCAAAAACAAGGCTTGTTCTTGGACAAAGAGCAGCTGGTGGCAGAGACGTTTTAGGAGGCGAGTCACGTGACCAGCCCAAGTGCTGCCGGCCAATCACATCTTTCTTTATTGCAGCACATAAGATGTTTATCTGGGTCAACCCAGGAGACAGAAAGTGGACACAGAAGCAACCCATTTTTCTCCAGAAACACACTTTGGGGTTAAAGGTCGGAATTATGACATCATCCTGCAGTAATGGAGTTGAGGTGCCGCGTTTCACCGAAGGTTTGGCTGAGATCAGCTCACATTTTCAAAAGTGAATCTGTTTCATTGGTTTAATTCAAAAAGTCAAACTGATGAGATATTATTTCACTCAGAGTGAAAGATTAAGCAGAAAATGTCAATGGTGCTTTTTCAGAGTTCAGGCATATTAATGGAAAGTTGAGTGGAAGGAAGAAGTGTGCTTCTGTTCATTTTAATTTGCTTACTGTTAATAAAAGCACAAAACTCCATTACTCATAACAATTGTAATAATCAACAAGATTAAAAAAAAACCTCTTTTTTTAAAATAAGCATTTTATTGGAAGGTTTAGTGGAAGAAAAAAGTGTGTTTGATCCAATTGTAAATTTTAATGTTGGCTTACATCTAATACAAGCACAAAATCTAGTTTGTCAGAAAAATGGAATATTTTAGAATACCAATTAATTATCATATTAATGGAAAGTTTAGTGGATGGAATTTGTGTGTTTGAAACATTTGCTTCTATTTATTTTAATTATGGCTCACAGCTAAAGACAGCAGAAGATTCTGATTTTCAGAAACCGAATATTCCACAAGGCCTTTGTTTTATTTATTTTTTTTTTATTTGTTAGTGGAAAGTTAAGTGGAAGGAAGAAGTATGCACTGTTCCAAATCTTCAACATAATAAAACAATATTCAGTAGCTGCATTTCTGTCTAGTTTGCTTGGGAAACATGAAAACGTCTAAACATCTCATCATCCTAAACATCTCATGCTGCAAGGCTGGAGGCCTTGTCCTGTTAGGCTGTGATTTTATCTTTTCTTTTTATCTTTTTATTACTTTCTTTTTCTTTCTCACTGTTTAAAATTATGTAAAGCACTTTGAAATGCCTTGCTGCTGAAATGTGCTATACAAATAAAATTTGATTGATTGATTGATCATCCTAAAGAAGACAAAGTATTTTGTTTTCTAATTTCTGATTCTGTTTTTTCTTTCTGCAGTTCGGTGCAGAACAGCGAGCGAGGGAAAAAAATCGGAAACGCCATGATCACGACCAGCCGCAGCGTCGTCCAAACCGGGAAGGCAGTGGGTAGGAAAACCTCCAACCGTCTCACAAGAAGCTCCAGTGAAAGAAACGCGTTTCTGATGGAAAGTCTGATTGTTTCATAGGTCAGTCGGTGGGCGGAGCCTTAACGAGCGCCAAGTCTGCCATGTCGTCCTGGTTCTCCACGCTGGCTCAGCCTCAACCTTTGACCCCATCCTCAGGTCCAGAACCGGCCTCCGAGGTGAAGCCATGACAGTTGGCATCCAAACGTCACGCAGCGACTCTTTCCGTCTCTTTCTGGGCTATGGCTGCTGTAGATAGAAGAAACGAGTAAATCTCCGCCGAATTTTTCAGAAATTTTGAGATTAATCTCAGAAATGTTCTTTTTTTTTTTTTTTTAGAAAACTTACATTTTGAAATAAATTTCTGAAAATTTCTAGAAAAAAAAGCAAGAACATTTCTGAGCTCCAAAAGTAAAATAATTTTTTTTACAAATGTTGAGATTAGTCTCTGAATATTTCTGGACAGAACTTGAAAATTTCTTTGTTTAAAAAGTCAAAAATCTTTTAGAAAAACATTCACAACTTTCAGAAATTTCCTAGAAAATTTTTTTAAGATTTCTGGGATTGAAAGAAAATATTCCTAGAAAAAACTCAAATTTTAAGATTAATTTCAGAAATTTCCTAGAAAAAACTTGGAAGTTTGAGTTTAAAAAGTGGAAAATCTTGAGGAAAAATATGAAATTTTGATACTAATCCCAGAAATGTTAAAAAAAAAAAAAAAAACAGTAAATTTCTTAGCTCCAAAAGTAAAAAAGATACTAGAAAAAACCTGGAAATTTCTTTTAAAAAATTCTCAGAAATTTTCTTGGAAAAACTATGGAAACATTCTTTTAGATTCATCACAAAGGTTTCTTGAAAATTTCAAAAGTAAAAAATTTTAAACTTTTGGATCTCAGGAAATTGTTTTTTTTTTTTTTCTCAAAAAAAATTCTGCGATTAATCAAGAGGTGTTCAGATATTTTGGGGTGAAAATTCACTCCTATTTTCTATCTGCACTGGCCCTGGTGCACCGTCTGACTGAAGCCTTTGCATCAGTGGACGAATTACGGATGTGAGCAGACAAACAATCACTTTTCTCAAATTCAAATGAGAATCTGAACCATAAAACCGGATTCTGGGCTTTCGCCTGCAGCGTTAGCTGGATGCGCCTGCAGGCGGTAAATTTACTCTGCAGCCCAAAGTCACTGTG
This sequence comes from Poecilia mexicana, assembly GCF_051168715.1. NCBI lineage: Eukaryota > Metazoa > Chordata > Actinopteri > Cyprinodontiformes > Poeciliidae > Poecilia > Poecilia mexicana. The sequence continues at coordinate 21,348,652 of NW_028263389.1, read as the reverse complement.
AGGTGGAACCTGCCACTGCTTTCATAAAAACCTGATCATTTTAGAGGCTTTTTGAAGTTCAACAGTCTCAATGCTGCAGTTCGTGTTGCTGTGTCCAGTCTTCGTACTTTACAGTTTGTCAACATTTTGCTGGAGAAGTTATTTAAAACGCCTTGGTCTGGGGATTTTACGGAATAGCTTAACTCTTAAAAGATTGGAAAAATACAATTTTAAATTGATTTTTGTTTCATCAATGACTTTGTTGTGACACTGTGGTTGTCTTAATTATGTAAAATGTAATCAATTTTTAGAAATTGAAGTGAAACAAAAGCTTGTGTTTACAATAAATTTATTATTTTTACTAAATTGGAAGCAAAAGTTAGTAAATTCGAAAAATAAAATACATATTTGAACACTAAGATCAGGATTTGTTTTTTTTTTTCGTTCTTTTGTATAAAATAATTAAGGAAGGGATTAAAGAAGCAATTTTCAGCTGACATGGTGTGTTTAGATTTACACATAAATGCACATATTTACAAAAGAATTACCTCAGTTTACTCAGAAAGCAGTTCTAGTCAAAATTTAACCAATAAATTCAATGATGATGTTTCTACAATCATTAGGTCATAGATTTTGTTAGCATTAGATGCTAGCTAAAATGCTAAATGTTTTAGTAGTTTATTTTTTTTAATGTAATATTCTCAATATAAATTTCTAAAAAGGGTCTTATTTGTTCAAAATCTATTTTAGCTAACTTGCAGATGCTAAGTAAATTGCTACCAAATTTCAGCTCTTTATTTTTTTAAACTTTGAATCAATTCTGAAAAAAATTGCGCATTAAATACATTTATAAGTGTATTTGTTTCATTCATAAAAATATTAGCTACACATTTGTAGCTAGGTAGCAAAAACTGACATCAAAGCTAAAACTTTTGGTAGGATAAGCAGCTTTATAGATTCAAACTGATCAAACATTTGATTCAAAACAAAAATTATCTCTAAGTATAAAAAATATGCAAAAATGTAAAAGTTAATACATTTAGCAATTTAAGCTAATTCAGTTAGCACTAGTCTGCCAGCTAAAATGCTAAATGTCTTAGTTACCTTAACAAACAATTTGAAACATGTGGTAACTTTCAAACTTTCCACATAATTAGAGCCTAAAACTTTAATTACAGTCAGCATAACTCAGGAACTGGTCCGACAGCCAGAGGATGTTTTATTTGATTTTATTATATAACACAAAGTCTGTGTTGATGACAATTTGTTTGGCTTTTGGTAGACTTTCTACGCACTACACTGTTATTAGCACTAATAAGGACGTGGTTAAGAATGGCTACTATTTATATTTTAGGGAAGCCTTATGATTAATTTGCTAATTATTATTTTGCAGGTTTTTATGTTTTCTGTTATTTTTTTTTACCTGCAATTCCTTTATGTATGTTTTTTCCAGAATCTTATATTTAAAGTTGCATTTATATATTTTTGAAACTAAAATATTTAGCAGTTTACAACGTTTAACCAGTCAGCAGGTCAACAATTAAACCAAAAACATAGTTTAAAACCATGTTAAAATTAAACCTCAGCATATTTTGAGTGTTTTTTGGCATCACAAGTGGATTAAAGGGATGAATTTATAAATGTTGCTGCTTTAATGAGTTAAATAGACTTTTATTTAAAGTGAACATTGATGCTGAAACAACCGCAGTGCTGCTACAGAAATCACTGAGAACAAAAATGATTTGCATTTGGTGTAAAAACAGCCTCTGATTATGAAGGAAGTTTGTGTTTGAAGGCTGTTAACATTTCCCAGACCTTTTTCTACTTTTAAATGAATATATATTTGGAGAACTATATTTACTAAGACCTAAAATAGCCTGAAGACTTATTTATTGATGTGTAGCGTGTTATATCAAAAAGAACTATATCCGTGTTGTGTCATTATAACACTGGAACAAGTGGACCACTGTGTTTATTTGCACAAAGCAGCCATTACTCTGTCTGTGGATCTTTACCTTGTAACTGTACGTTTTGAGGTGCGTTCAGGATCGTTTCCCTCCATGCTGCAAACTGTCGTTGTCCAGTGAGCATGATCGACCAGTACGATGTTTTTCCACATAGTTGTTTGATTTTAAGTGTTTTTGATTATTTGTGCTGTTTTTCTTTTTTAATCTGATATCTTTTCATTTTATATTTAAACCGAATGAATGTATTGTAAGCTGAAATATTTTTCTGGAAGAAAAGGATGTGATGAACCATGTTGCTGTATTAAAAATAAATAAAAGTTGCATTTTTATTTTCCTGGCCTTTTGGTCTTAAAATATTAGTCAATAACACAGTTGATATAGTTAACTAAAGCCAACAAAATAATGAAAACTAAAATCAAAAAAACATTATTAAGACTGTAATTAATGGGGAAAAACTATAATTAACTGGAACCGTAAGGTGAGTTTATAAAACTAATTAAAACATCTAGATCTATCCTTTGTTTTTGTGTTTATAAATTATTTTCTTCCTTTTGAACTGAACTCGTTTTATTTTGTTTTCACACACAAGCGGTTTACGTCAGCTATCAGCAAATTACAGCCAATCCTCCTGGCAGCTACGTTAAAATAGATGGAAAATAGTTTCAAAACAAATTTTTAAAATAATTTTTGAAAACGAATCCATTTGTAGATTCATTTTTTAATCTACAAATAAATTAAAATTTGAAATTTGTTCATTTTTATCACTATAATTTATGAAAATTCCTTATATGTAAGGTATGAGGTATGAAATGGTTAAAAGTGTTGAAAATTGAAGTAAGAACAAACCAAACACCAGAGGCCATTTGCAGAACGTTTTTGGTATATTTTTTAATAAATTAACGTTCATCCAAAATACAGTGCCAAAGGAAAAATGATGCAGCCAAACATGCTAGTAAGGTTTGTCATGAAGCACCTGTGCTCATGTTTAAAGATGTTTTAGAAGGAAGACCCCCCACCCACCATGTTATCGAGCTCTCTCCTCTCTCAGCCAATCAGCAGCAAGATTTCTCAGTACTCATCCAGAAAAAATGTAATCTGATAAGAAGATGAAGATCTACAGACAATCACACTACAGTAATGTCAGGTATTAAATAATAAAAAAGAAAGACACTAATACAAAATAGACCTGGTTACGCCCACCCATCGCTTCCACACTAAACAGCCGTTTTAAACATATGAAAAATATAGTTTTTATATATTTATATAATTCAGCAGCTTAGAAATAAAAAAATGCATGAGCCCAGAACCTGTTTGTTTTTTACTGCGAGTGGAGTTTTGTTTGTTGCAGAGAAAGAAACAGAGACAGACTGAGGTGTGAACTGCTGGTTGTGTGGAAGACCTGTGTGCAGCAGACGTGACGTAATGAGGGGCGGGGTCAGTTGGGTGGAGGGGGCGGAGCCTCAAGCGGCGGAGGCGGGGCTACGAGTGGCTGGACCTGCAGCCACCCGGTCTTTAACTTCTTCCACCTGCCGCTCGGTTTTTCCGCTCGGTCCTCCGGAAAAGACCCGCTCCGTCTGCGAGGCCTATTAAAGAAATGCATGATCCCATTTTTTTAAAGGAATACTCCGCTAAAAATCAAAGTTCAAACATTGTGGGACGCTTCCCAAAAAGTGAGTTTTCTAGATACATTTTCTTTACTAATTTTTGTTATTCTGTGCTGTTTCCGGCCAAAAAATAAAAAAGGAGGATGATTTATGACTATCCGTGAGTTTAAGGAAATGCATGATCCCATTTACGACTTTAATGGAGTATACGATTTTAATATTGGTCTACTGTAGGGAAATGTGGTTTTATGACTCCAGTAACTACTACCAATGGCAATTAGCTTTTTAGCTAATTCAGGCATATTTACATATATGCTGGTTGCTTAGTCAATATGGTTTAATCAGGGTTTATTCATGACACAAAAACCAAAATACGTGAAAAATTAATCTACGAATAATTGAAATTTCGAGATTTGAGCATGTTTATGAATTAAAAAAAAAACTCATATAAACTAATATGCAATGTTTTAAGATCGTGGGCATGAAATGGTTGAAAACGGAAGTTTAAATGGACGAAATGGCGACGGATGACGAACAGCTTCATACGTTTAGTTGTTCCTTCACCGACGTTTTTCAGGAGCCAAATAGAGTCGTTTATTTTCGACTTCAGTTCAGTTCGCCTCTATATAGAAAGCTGACGGTTTAAAGTAATTTTTTAAAGTCGTAGTTTGCTCTATTTTTGCTTTGGCCGATTGTCAAATGACCCAACAACGGACAATAACCGTAGCTAAAGCTAATATTAGCCAAAGGTGTTCAAACTGACGTCACCAAAATGAAACAAATGAAATGTAGTTTCCAAAACACAAACCAAATTAAATTTTACATCAGATTTGAGTATTCTGGTGACTTTTCTTCACATTTCAAACTGTAGTTTATTGGGAAATTTTAGATTTTACGTGTTTAGCGCCGCCGGAGGTTAGAAAAACTGAAACTGCAACCTGGTTGGTGAAAACTATTGAAGGCATCAACTTTAATTAGCCCAGCTACTTTTATAATACAAAATAATCATCAGTAGACATGGAAGGCAGTGAAAGTCTATCCAATATTGCATGCAAGCAGTTTTTTGCGATTCAGTACATTTGGCTTCATTCTGGAGATGAATAAAGTTTCCATCTTTATTTAATGTTTAAAAATGAATTACAAAAAAAGGGAATAACTGAAATAAAAAGGTAGACGTGTGAAATTGTTTCTTTACGAGCACGAAATGAAAGCCGGAGGTTTGATACATAAATGGGGAATATCTGTTAATGCATTCCTTTAAAGATGGATCATAAACTATGTTTACAGAAAACCCTGCAGCACATTTTCCTCCTTTATGTGTTCCAGTTCTTAGGGGGGAAAATTAAACAAGTGAGAAGGCAACATGAGGACACGATCCAGCCCAGAGCTGAAAAACCACCCAGTTCATTCCCTTTGAGCCCAGCTGTTCCACTTTTATCGTTTTCCGAACTTTATTTTATTAAAGCTGCATAAATATTTATCAAAACCCAAGTGTTCCAACAAGAAGGTGCTGAAATATCTTCAAATTCAACATCCAGTTGCAGTGATCTTTGATTTTCTGCGGAGTATTTCTTTAGCAGAGAGGAGAGATTTTGGTACAGTTTCCGTTAACCAGAAGGTTTACCAGTTAAGTGCATCATCATCATCACAAAATTAGTTTGAGATTATCACATTGTAGAAACAGTATGACCGACATAATATCTAACAGATGTCACCACTGAAAGTAAAACAGAACCAAAAGGAGAATGGGTTTATGTTCGAGGGGAATCGAGTCCGGCGGACCCTCCGCACTTTTCACGCCAACGCTACAGCCCCCCCCTTCCTCAATGTTCCTTCACCGTGTCATGGAGGGGGGGGAGGTAGAAGCTATACGTGGGGGAGGGTCACCAGCTCTCCGTCCACCTCGAACTCCTCACCGCCGTCAGGGGAGAAGAGGTACGTCGGCGGTTTCCACGGAGACTCCTCCAAGCAGGAAGGGTAAAGTTTCCCTACGGCGCAGCGGAAGTCCTTCCCCAGATCCCAGAGGACACGTTCGGACACGGGCTGCCGCAGGAACCAGCGGTCCAGCTCTGTGTCGTACTGGTAGATGGCGTACTTGGCACGCTCGTTCATGTGGGTCTCCCTCATGAAGATGCAGAGCGAGTTGAGCAGCACCACGGCGCGCACGCACGGGTCCGAGTAGCGCTTGGCTGGGATGTTGGCGGCCAGGCGCCACTCGTTCTTGTTGACGTCGTAGATCTCCACGGTGACCGAGGAGCCGTCGATGGTGCTGGTCGGCATGCGGATGCCGGAGTTGCTGACCACGTGGAGGCCGCCGATGTAAAAGATGAGGTCGCCGAAGGCGGCGGCAGAGGCGAAGCAGCGGCTGGTTTTGCGCATGGCCATCTCCACCCAGGCATCAGCGCGGGGGAAGTAGCAGTACATCAGGTCGTGCGTCATCACGTAGATGCAGTCGTGCGCCACAACCGAGGTGCTCCAGTTCCAGGCGAAGGGCAGCGGGCTCATCATAGTCCACTCGTCCTTCTCGCAGTCGTAGCGCTCCACCGTGCGCTTGTTCAGCTCCCCGCCCACGTTGTCGCCGCCGATTGCATAGATGTAGCCGTCGCAGTAGACCAGTGACGGCTTGATGCGGGCGCACAGCATGGGGGTCTTTGGCACCCAGGCGTTCTGCTGCGCATCGAACCAGAAGAAGCTGTCGACCGAGCGGAACACGGCCTGCAGCTTCCCGCTCCTGCCGTGGTTGGCGATTGAGTTTTTGAGGGGGATCTGACCGCCGGCGATGTAGACGTCGTTGTCCGGGGTAACAAGGGTCCCGACCTTCTGCAGGTCTCCTGGCGGGTTACACAGCTTGTACACCTTCTCCGCCTGCGGGCTGTAACACACTATCGTTGTAGGTGCCGACGTCGACGTGACGTAGGTCTCGCCTTGGGTCTCCGACATGGCCTCCATGAAGATCAGCATCTCCTCCTTAGTCATGCCCAGGCGAGGCTTGAAGAACTTGGGCATGGACTTGTAGAGGCCCTGCACCACCACCGACTTATCGTTGGGCGGCAGACCCTGGAACCAGGCGCGCTGGGTCACCTCCGACAGCGCGTCGATGCGGATCTGGCTCAGCACGGAGGACAGGTGCTGCGAGCGTGCCTCCATGTTGAACTCTAACCACAACATGGCCGCCTCGCGCACCGTCTCCTCCTTCTCCACGTTGAGGTTGTCGCTGCTCAGGATGTCGATGAGCAGCTCATGGGAGAGCTGCAGGAAGGCCTCCTGTCGGTAAACTCTGGGGAACTTGTGCTCCACCATGCGCTTGGCGCTCTGCTTTAGCTCGCTGCAGCTGAAGAGGTCGCCGATGCTCAGCATGCGGACGCAGTTCTCAGCGTTGATCTTCTTCACCAGGTAGTCTCTGCACTGCAGCAAGACATCTTCCACCTGAACGAGACAAACGCATCACAAATCTGTCCAGCACTTCCATAAGGTAACATCACACACACTCTGCAAAAACACAAAATCTTACCGAGCATTGTTGGTTTAGTTTCTTGTGTAAATACCTGAGTACACTTGAAATAAGATAAAACTACCTTACAGATAATCTTTCATCAAGAAACAGGAGCTTGTTTTAAGTCAGTAATTCCTTAATATTGATGAGGAAGTACTAGTACCACTGGCAGATTATTTCATTTAAAACAAAATATCTTGTTAAAGTGAAATAATTTGCCACTGAAACAAGTATTTTTTCATTAATACTGGTAAGATTTTTTTTGCAGTGCAAGACATTTAATACCAAAAACTATTAGACACATGAAACACTGATAAGTTTTTCACCCCAGTTAAAAATAAATCATAAGACTTATTATAGCTAAACATCTTGACACCATAACACTTAAAGATGAACATTAATATCCAGAACTAAACTGGATTTTGACTACACCATTCTCTTGATTGGCAACGTTCATGAAAAATTCCCTCTGGGGTTCCTCAAGGTTGAGTAATCAGTCCCTTGTTGATCATTTTGTTACATGACAGCCAAATTATGGAGGGTTCAAGTTTGTGTTTGTACCTCAACAAAATGCTAAGATACTTTATCGAGGGACTGAGACGTACCTGTAGGAAGCAGGCGGTCTCGTAGAGCGGCTCCACTGTGCTGTCGCTGATGGCCAGGTGGCCCGTGTAGGCGTAGGCGATGATGATCTTCAGCGTGGCGGGGTCCACGTTCCTCAGGTGGACGTGGGTCTGCTTGCTCTCGCTGAGGCCGCTCATGAACATCGCTCTGCAGTGGAGACACCAGCAGTGAGCAGTGGTGGGCAACATGGACTTATAATAATAGCATCACAAAATATTGTGATAAGACAATAAGAACCATTTCCTTCTTTTTTAGATAGCTGTATGACTGAGTCCAAGGCACACAAATGCTGCTCTTGAAAAACATTCCCATTTGCGATAAGTTTCACAAATCACAAAAAAGTGTGATTTGTTTTACTACACTGCACAAAAATCACTAAAATCCAGCCAGTCCAAAAGAACAAAAAACATAAGACATGGGTAGACAGGTGGCTGAGGATGGACCCCTTTCAATGAAACAATACGTTTAGTCACCCTAAGTTGTGCTAATAGCACTTAGCATTCATCAAGACTCATTGGTGGAATCGAGTGTTGCGCAACACAAATAATTGTCTGTCTGGAACCCAGTGCGCTAAACAGTACAGCTCAATTTAACAAAACTTCAAGGCAGATAACTCACCTCTAGGAATTTTAATAGAGGGACTAGAATCAGCCACATTCCTAAATAACTGCATCAAGATTTTTCTAATCTTTACTGCCTTCTCTGTCATTTTTCTCATACATGTCAAATTAAAATCATAATAAAGTGCAAGAAACTGGGAGACTGGACCAAGTCAGAACAGATGTTTCTGTTCGGGTCTCCAAACATGTTGGCTGTTTCACAACCCAGCGTTGTTCTTTTAAAAACACAGAGCCTCTTACTGACAGCTGGAAGCTCGCCAACGCTCCCAGCCGGAGCCTGGGTACCTGGAAGTGGCCGCTGCTGGAGTCCAAACACCGCCGTGCTGCCCGTGTTATTCTACACCAGCGTCCACACTGCGAGTTACGTAACCCTAACAACCAGGAAGCTACTGAGCCTCGACAGTTTAAATAAAAACAGCACCTTTCCCAACTACTGGGATGTTTTTGAAACGACTCTGAAGTGGAAGATGCAGTCCTGATGTTTTGAAAACCACCGAAATAATTGTAAAGGAATGCCAGGATTCACCATCTCCTTCAACATTTCTCATAGAAAACAGAAGCATTTTCTGATTTTAGGGGATTCCTGATGCACCAACCAACACATCTGTGATCAGGTCAGAGGAAAATCTATTCCTGATCAGCTATTTTTACCCCAGCTGTGATGTAATCTTTAGCATGTCTATAACCTATAAATTAACAAGTTAGCTTCTTCATTTTTATTTTTTGTTGATTTCACAAGTTGCTTTTACTGAAGGAATCCTCCATCAGGAGCCAGATTAAAACCCAGAATAAGGGATGGACTGGTTGCCATAGAGACAGCCGACAATGCGAGAGATTAAAGGACAAAAGAATGGACAGACGGAGGGACAGTTGGACATTCAGATGGAAGGACGAACAGATTGGATGACAAATAGATGGATGGATGGTTGAACTTCAACAGATGGACGGACAGACAGGCGAATAAAATGTTGGTTGGATGAACAGATGGACAGATGAACAGCCGGATGGATATTCTTCATACTGAAAGTGGATCCGGTTATAAATCCTGAATCAGAAATCATTTTCCAAACTTCCTGACCACAAAGTTGCCATGTTGAAACCCCAGCAGCCAATCAAAAGGCTCCTGCTCCTCCTCCTCAGGATGAAGACCAGATAGACCTGCTGTTGGGATAAAACCATCCGCCTTCTGGTGGGAAGCATGATGTCAACCAGCTGCTGCATGATTGTTCATTTCATCCAGAGAACAGACTCATCTGGAAAACATTTCACCAGTTTCTGCCTCCAAACTGAACATTTAAGGTTCACCTTTACCAACAGATTAAATAAAATCCAGAAAAACATCAACACTCAACTCAAATTATCAGGGATTTCATTGCTTTTTGTTACCAAAAAGAAGAAGAAGAAATGTGCTTTTTGAACAATACGGACGAGGGTTTTTTTTGGGTGTGTTGGCCTCAGCAGGGGCTAAACCTGCCAGGCTGTATTACGCAAGCCTGCAGAATTACCCCTTTTACCCCCTCCATCTCTTAACAAGAGCTACGTGACCAGACTCTCCCTCCCTCCGCCTCCGCTCTGCGGTCCGGCTGCTCCCCCTGAAGCCAGGCGTGGAGGATGGAGAGGAAGCAGGAGGAGTTCGGCGGAAACGCAGCGACACCTCCGCACCCCGAGGGGGAAACACTCTGTTCGCACCAGACAGGCAACGCGTGGGGGAGGGGGAATGATGCAGCAGATTTCCAGCCGAAACATACAGACTGCTGCATCTCATTATGCAACGCTGAGCGCATGAAAGAGGAAAACGTCTGGTAGCAATTACTTCATTTTTTTCCCTGAATCTACCAGGAACTGGTTGGAGAACAAGAGCTGGAGCTCTAGTTCTGCAGCCACAGCGCGGCCGGGGGCTCATTGGTGGACCTCCATATCATTCTGTTTGGCCCCTGAGCTCAAGTTGACAGTAGCTACGTTTACAAATTTACGCAAAACTTTGTTGATATTCCTATAAAGTTGGAAAAAAAAAAAAATTTAGAAATTGCTGTCTTTCCATTAAAGTGACAGGTTTTGTGTTTTCCAGGCACAAAGCGCCATTTTATTGCTTAAAGTAACTGTGTGACCTTCAGTTCAGCTGTTTTAGTGCCTTGAAATTGGGCCTCTGTCTCTTTAAAAACTCTTGCTTTTTCTAAAAAAAAAAAAAAAAAAAAAAACTGCCTTCAGGAAGTCATCACAACATGGCTACATTATTAACCCTTTAACACTTTTACCAGCATTTCGATCGTATAATGAGCTCAGACAGGTGTTTACTAATTGCAGCTGGCTAGTCTGAAGGAGCTGAGTGGGGAAGGGCTGCTCTGTGAGGTGGAAACTTGTCAGCTTGGAAACTGCAGCTCAGAGGAGGAGCTGCGGCTCGAAGGCGGAGCTGCAGCTCAGAGGCGGAGCCAGGTCCACCCAGGCGTTTTGCACAGCTGCATGGTTGCCATATTGTGACCTTCCTGTACTGTTGTATCCAGTCTGTATGATAATGCTCAATTACCTCTGTTGTTTTGAGAAACTGTTTTTGTTATTTTGGTTTATTCAACTTTTAATTTTGTTTTTCATTTCTCCAACTTCAAATGGTTGTAGCCCCTAAAATGAGCTTATAGTTTTATGCATAAATAAGCTTGTTCAAATTGATTTTCAAAGTGGATAATCTCCATAAAAATATTTTGATTTCCCCCAGAAATCTGGCTAAGCGCTGTGGTAGGGCAGTGGGGATGTTCATCATTTGCTCCACTGTGTTTTAGTGTTAAAAAATGTCAAGTTGACAGGAAATTTTATAAATAAAAACAGCAATGAAAATACAGAAGTGGACAAAATAAAACTACCGTTTCTGTAGGCCTGTCACAGAAAGACTTTTCTGGACGATAAATTGTCCCAGAAGTTATTGCGATAAATGTTTTTTTAACACCATTTTCAAGTAATATTATGGTAATGGCATAACGACACAAAAACACATCCTGAAAGATCAATAAACTTTAAATTACAAAGAATATTTAACAGTGTAAATATTCAAAATGAATAAAGAAAACAGAAAAAAAAGGCAGAGACAGAGGCCCAGTTTCAAAACGCTTAGCCTGGCAGGGGCAAGTAAAGCCTGGTGGCCTGCCAGGCTGATAATACTCTGGAGGAAACCCTGGTAACGGTTAAACAAAGCAGCCTGCTCACCTGAAATAGGAGCTACACGTGGCCAGGACCATCTTGTGACACGGGAACTCCGCGTCCTCCACCAGCAGCACCACATCCGTCAGAAGCTTCTGCTCGTAGAAGAACTTGAGCTGCTCCAGCAGCGAGACGGCGTAGTCCGTGTTGACCGGCCTGCGCTCACTCAGACCCGACATGGTTGCATCCCAGGAATCGCGCCCCAGCTTTGAAAACTCGTGCGGCCGGCAGAACCGGACTCAAACCAACCAGGAGAAATTTGAAAAGGGGGAGTTTATTCTCTGGCCCTCCACACCTCCGCCGGAACAGGTGGAGGTGTCAGACGGTGGCGGTGGTGGGGGGGTGGGGCGGTCTCAGGAGTCCACAGGAAGTGGGGGATGCAGGGTGAGGACGGGGTTTCCCCTCCGAGGGTCAGCGGTCATTGGATGTCATGCGGCGAGGCATGGAGGAGAATCGGAGGTAGAGAGGGCGACTCCGCTGCAGCGCCGTCGCATCAAGGGCCGCTGGAAAACAGTGTTTTGTTTTTAATTTTGATCAGAAATTTTTATTATTATAATGCACTATAAAAATACAAAATCCTACCAAGTATGCTTGGTCTATTTTCTAGTACAAATACCCCATTACATTAAAATAAGACAGTAACTTATAAGTAGCTTTTCAGCAGGATATAGAAGCTCATTGCAAGTCAATAACTCCTTAAAATTTATGAAAAACTGCTTGTTCCACTGGTTTCATTTATAACATGACATGGGAAAAATGACTGATAAGTGAAAATAATCTGCCAATGGAACAAATACAATGTTAAGGACTTATTAACTTAAAACCAGCCCCTCCGTCTTGGACATCTGGAGTCTTTTCCTCCTTTGCACATTTTGTTTTGTTTATGTTCACCTAATCCTAATACTTGATTTATTTATATCACAATAAAAAAAAATTAAATAAAAAGGAGGCATGCAACCAAATATATACAACTTGTCCTTCACTACATTGAAATAAAAGGTAAGGTAATTTTACTTATATGGCACATTTTCAGCAAAGGCAAATCAAAGTGCTTAAAGAGGAAGTTAACTGCTTTGTTTTTACACACACACACACACACACACACACACACACACACACACACACACACACACACACACACACACACACACACACACACACACACACACACACACACGTTGGGAAGATGGAGCTGTCCAATACAAAACATTTTGTCCTGGTGACATGGCTTCAAAATAAATATCATCTTTTTCCTTTGATTTCTTGGCTTGAAAAAAAATTTAATCAGATATTTCTCCCCCACTTTCTTCTCTAGACAGAAATTACAAATGACAGAATAGTTTCAAAACGTGACTCATCTCAATCATCCCTTCTGTGTACAATGAAATATTAGAGCCAGGCAACAAAAGTATTTATTTAATTACAAGAATATAGTTAGCAAAATAAAAACAATTACCAGAAAAAATGTCTTAAAATTATGAGGAAAAAGTCTTGGATAATTATTTTTTGTGTTAGAGTTATCACAAAATTATTATTATTATCTAATAAAGAAAATAAGGTCATAAATCCCAGGAAACTGTAAAATTGGTATTATCCAGAAAAAGCCTGATTGGCGCAACTCTAGGTGTTTTCAATGGTTAATATTCTTTTTTGCAGTTTTAAAAATTATTGTTGGGTTTCAGTTTGAAAATTGCAGTTCATAAACAAGTCAAACATTAAATGATGTCAAAAACAGCATAAACATTTCATATTTAATACAAATCAGTTCTGCCCAAATTTCTAACTATTCTGGTTTCCATCCACATCTCTAATATGGCAACACAAAGAATATTGTTCTCAGATTACAAAGAGTGTTTTAAAGAATCTGGCTTTAATATTACACAACTTAGATCAGGTTTTGCTAGTTTAATTATTACAGGTTTTTAAGCAATCCTATCCAAGTTTATTAAAAATAAAACATCATGCTCCAATACCATTCCTAAGCAAAATGAAGGTTTCATATTATAATCTTCATTAAAATTGTTCGAAATGATGCAGCTGCCAAGGTCAGCATCACTCCCAGCTAACTAGCCGGTTTATTTTGATCTAGAGGCTGACATTTTGCGAAGCTGTACCGTTAACATGTTCTGTTAGCGCAAAGCTAATTAGCTGCGTTAGCACGTTATCGCCACAGGAACAACCCATTTGAGTGGCTTCATTCTGGCCTGGATAAAACAAAAAGATGTGATCAGATTGGCCCAGCCTCTATAGCGGAGTTTCTGGTTATCCGAGAGGAAAATAAAACTATCAGAACTGAACCAGCGGCTCTAGCCTGATTCACAGCATGTTAGCATTAGCATGGTAGCTTTAGCTTTCCCCACTCTGCACAGTTCCGGCCCAGTTTAACGGGGCACCCGCTGTGGAACACTGTCTGGTTGTTAGCGAGGAAGGAGTCAGATACCACCATCCCAGCTTTGGTGTTGTGACAGAAGATTCTGGTGTCAAAAAACATGAAGGGAAACCAGACAGCATCAGCTAAGCTAATAACGGCCAGAGCTACACATCCCCTCTTCCGTAAAACACCTCCGACAAGGGAAAAAAATACTACATTCCTTACTTTGATTGTCGGCGAGATCCACTCACTGAATCGTCCTGATGTTTTTCCGTCGGTATGAAGAGTAAACTGGACCCTTGAGGCCGAACTGAGACGATAAAGACTGTTATGAGTCGGCGCCGAGCAGCGGACAAACCTCTTAGCGTATCAAAGGCGCCTCTACAGAGCAGAGGCCAACTGAGGATACTGCACTCAAACCCAGTGACCTGCCTGTTTTATAGAGAAATAACGCCCTCTGCTGGACAGACAATAAAGTAACAACGGTAGAATGGGGACATGGCGCCCTCTGCTGGATATATTGTGATACCACAGTAGTGAAAGACAGTAAAAAGTTCTTCGTGACAAAGAAATAGTTTTTTTTAAAGCTGGACTTCTACAAGAAACAATTTGAATAAAAAAAAATATATTAAGGGTACAAAAATGCACATTGCGTCATAATTATATGCATAAAAATAATTTAAGTAGATATAAACATTGGAAATCTATTTGCCTCTGTTAAAATTGGTAAAAAAACCAAAACAAAAAAAAAACAAAGCATTAACATCTATTCAAAATTCATCAAATTTAAGGTAGATCAAGTAAACACATAAAATATACTTTTTTATTGACAATTAAAAAGTAACAATGTTTTAAGGTGGTGGAAATTTTTAAGAAAAAAATAGTCATAAAGGGTTTGTTTTCAGAAGAAGGTACATTAAAATATCTTGAATAGCCAAAGTTAAGCAAACCAAGTATCTACATTAAATTAATTTAAATTTAGTGTTTTTAATTATATATTTAAGCAACAATTTAATATTATAAATATTATTATTATTTTAACTTATTTAAACAAGGCTCCCGGGTGACCCTGAAGGCAACATTCCTGACGGCCGCAAGCTGTTTGCTATATAACTAATTGCCTGCAGCAGTTCGGCTTTTTACTAAGTAGAAATGTCGTTTGGGCTTCATAGAGCGAGACTTTTCTACTTCTGTTCAATCAGAAATTGTTAAAGTTACTTATTTATTTTTCTGAAACTTGGGGATGTTTATTTATTTTCATCCCTGTGTGTTTTATTTCCGACAGTCAGCGAGATCGTGAATGAAAATGGAAGGTAAGTCGTTTTTATTTCCAACTTTTAAATGAAGTTCAACCAACGTGTGGTTTGAAGCCATTTGAATCCGTCCTGTAGATCCAAGCAAACAGCCTCCCTCCTTTGGCAGTGGAGCTCAGAGAAGTTCCCATCCCAGACCTTTCTTCTTCGTCCAGCCACCTTCTCAGCCGTATTATCTCTACCCTCCCTGGCACCTTACCAACCCATACAACCACTTCGGACTTCCTGCAGGTATTCAGCCATTCACACGTGTAGATCATGCATTGACATAAGAAATCTCAGAGCTTTTTTCTCAAAATCTGTTTATAGGTTTTAACTTTGGCCGCCCCAGCCTGCATCCTTACCCCTATATGCCATACCCTGGCTTTGTTTTACCACATGCCCCGGTGCATCCTGTAGATTACAGGCGGATGTTTGAACCGAGATTCCAAGCACCAGCTTGGGGAGATATGCCTCGTCAACAGTACCATCCACAACCTCCAGGGCGTCGTGAGACCGCTTGTTCAGGGGCTCAAACAGACCCTAGTGAGGCCATAAACAAGCTAATCGAGTGCTTGGATAAAATCCGAGCCACAGAGCTTCAGAGCACCGACCGAGAGCTGGACTCTGGCATTGGCTCTCAATCCTCAGGTATCTTTTCTCCGGTAGAAGAAAAAGCTGAAAAGCATGGTCACCCACTGCCATCAGAGCCAAATCATGGCTCTTTGGAGTCTCCAGCTGTGACTTCAGGTGATTCCACTGCAGGGGTTTATGATGGCGAGTCCAGCCAAGTTATTTTGGACCATTTGAGCCTGGAGGGGGGTTGGACAGGTAGACTGGAGGAGGAGCTGCCTATTGACAGCTCTTCAGTTCATGAAGAATATCTCCATCAGTCGGCACCAGACGAACACTTTGCTTCACATGAGACGGAGGTCCCAGATATTCAATCAAATATCTTGGTGACTGACTCAAGTGTTCCAATTTGTGACGCTGAGAAGGACCACAAATCTTCACTTCCCTCCAGTCAGCTAGTTTTTACAGACCTTGAAGTCTCAAAGGTAGAAGATTCAATGACTTCCTGCGATCAAACCAAACTCGATGAAGGCTATCAGATCATCAAGCTACCATTTGATGGTGTTTTTACACCTGGAGCTGAGCAGCTCTTGTCCCCAGCTTCCCCTTATTATTACAACTACCTCCCCATGCAGACTACACATGAGCGCATGAGTGTCCTCAGTCCATCTTTGGATGAACTGTCTTCCAGAGATGAAATGTTCTCTACAGATCTGGACGACACGGATCTTTTCCCAAAGCACATGTACACCGGGAGGAGACTTTCGGCTGTCATTGGTGGATCTCCTCCAGCTGCAGACGATGAGGAGGACGCATGGTTGCCAAAGTCGAAGAGGGTTGTGTGTGCTTGTTGTGGGAAAAACTTGGAAAAAGGGACAAGCAGGAGCAAAATCCATAGCTCCAAAGTGTATCATGATGAAGCTGGAGACTCTGAAGAGGAGGGTGCATACGGGAGAGGGTGTGAGCAGCCAATTAGAGTGGTTGTCAGGAAGCATTCTGCACCAAGGAAGACTCAAACTGTCCAAAGACATTCGGCTAAACCTTGGTATAAGAAAGGTCAGTACAAAGAGCTGCCAGACACCATGAAACAGGTGGAGAGTCATGAGGCCTGTCAGCAGGAGGTTGCTGAAGCAGAAACCGAGGAGTTGGACAGCAGGGAGCTGCAGTGTGGAACATGTCAGGGTAAGTCGAGAATTGGTATTTAAAAAAAAAAAAAAAACATTCAGGAGAAGCAGATGTGACCCATGAATCTGTTCACAGATGGACTCTGCAGAGCGGATGTGACCACTGCAGGCCAAAGTCGAAGGCCGGCTGGAGAAGCGATTCCCCGTAGAAGACATGCCACCTCTCTGCAACGACAAGGTAACATTTAGCACACATTCATGCTGGTTTTATTGGAGAACTTGAGGTTTATGTTGAATTTGAAAGAAATTCAACATAAAAGTGAAATGCATGAGACCGAGTACACATCCCCGAGGGACTGGTTTGCTCAGTTTGATGGGATGTGCTGTTCTACTGTGTATTTTAGTCGGATTGTTTTTTGACAGTAATAAGAACCTTCTTAATCCTCTGTTGAATTTTTTCTTAACCAACTATGTAGAAATGAGCCCTCAGTGGAAAGTGATGTACCACAGGCCTAGAGATGATGATCATGAAGGTGAAGAAGAGGTGCTTCCATTAAGTTGGGAAAGAGGTATTTTTATTTGAGCAGGGGTTTATTTTTTGGTCATTATGCGAGTTTAAAATGTTAATTTGTTTCTCAGGCTCCACAGTGAGAGGAGAACCAAGATGTTGATGTTTTCCTTGACTGAGTTTTGAACAAAACGCGTTGAACTGTAGGTGGCAGTCATTCCAAATGAACAATAGCTTTAACATCTATTTACATGTTTACCACTTTTTTTCACAGGTCCCCCCTAAAGGTGTAAAGGTTGAGGGATGATGGAGCACCAGGTGTAATGCACTGCACAAGAAGCATAGTTGTATAAAAGAACAAAAAAAATCTGCAGTGATGCTGCCTTTCACCAAAGATAACTTGATCTCACAAATGGGCTAAAAGGTTGTTGAAGATGCCACTGTTTGGGGTCAGTCCAATAAAATATAAATATTTAAGCTTGTTGTGGGACTTTTGTTCTAAACCAGCCACCATGGCTTGTTCTTTTTAAATGTGAAATCCTAAAGGAGTAGAAGCATTGATGGCCTGAAATGGATTTGTTTCTCTGCATGGGTAGCTTAAATTTAGCAGTTATAAATCCAAAGTTGTTGGTGTGAACTGATTACTTCACTTCCAAACGTAATCATTTACCCAATGGATGCAGTAAGGAAAACTTCTAATAAACAGGATATTTTTTAGTATAATTTTATCAAGTGGGATTTTTTTCAAATGCTAGCTATCCTGACAGTGCCTATGCTAGCAGCTATGCTAGCAGCTATGCTAGCAGCTATGCTAGCAGCTATGCTAGCAGCTATGCTAGCAGCTATGCTAGCGATGAGGTGCAACTCCAAAACTTCTCTGCAAACCTGCAGATGAAAATATTTGTTCTTCAAGCCAAGACGGTTTTGACAATTTTTATTTCTGCTCCTGAAAACGGTAATTTTTATGCTCCCAGTTCTTAGTTTGGGCATCAACAGCAAAGAGGTTTTCAACAGTTAAGGAAGTCCAGGTTGCTTTGATGGCTGCCTTCAGGTCATCTTATTGGTTCTGGTGTAATCTTCCTGTTGACAATGCTCCATTGATTCTCTGGTTCTGGTCAGACCAGTATGCTGGTGAATCGCCCAGAGTACCACTGGACCAGCTTTTGGTACCTTTGGCTCTGGGTTGGTACCAAGTTCTCCTGGAAAATAATCAGTATTTCCATAAAGCTTGTTGGCAGAAGTAACTCAGAAATACTCTAAATGTCCTGGTAGATGGTTGTATTGATTGGATTTCAGAAAACCCGGTGGACCAGAACCAGCAGATGACATGGAGACAGCAGACAATCATTGGAGACTACACTCTGGCCTTCAAGCAACATGGATTGTGTATTTCTCCACTCTGACACCTTCACTTCCAAATAAAACGCAAACTTTACTTTTATCTGAAAACTTTGGACCACAGAGCAGTAGTCCAGCTCTGGTTCTCCTGTAGTGCTGTGGCTCTTGATGTTCTAGCCTCAGTCTGCTCTTTGAAATGATTCTGTTGTTGCATAATTTCCTAGCATACTTCTTCCTTCCAATCAATTTTCTATGACTACACCTATGAACATCCAGCTTCTTCAGGACATCTGAAGTCAGCACTACAATATTTTATGCTTCAGAGAAATCCTGAATTGAGGTTTTAATTTTCTGTAAGTCAAAATCAAAAGTACAGGAAATACTATTTCTAATGAATCTATGATAAATTGGTTTCACTTTCTGAAGTGATTAAAAAATACTCAACTGGATACTCACCAACATATTCTAAATATAGAAGATAGTTTTACATCTTCCAACATTTGAGATGCCGAGTATATTTGTGGTTAAATGTTTGATTTTAGATCTTCTAGTCAGAAAATGAGTTTTGAAAGTTGTATTACTAAAACCAACAGTTTGAACATCCTAAATCTGAATCTTTGAGCTAACAGATGCAGAGTTTGTCATAATGATACAGATCCCTTTTTGATTGATTTGACAAGTTATTCATTATACTATAGAGCAGTGGTTCCCAAACTTTTTCTTCTGCGCCCCCCCAGTGGTTTCCAAACATTTTCTGCGCCCCCCCATGGATTACAAATGGCTGTCTGGTTGAAACGACGGGGGGAGGGGAGGGCATCGACTTTTTTGGGGGCAAAATGAATGTACGTAGCTGAAAATAGACACCAACATCGGTAGCCTACAAGGTACTTGTTAAGCTTAAGGTTCTGTATTGATATTAGCTAGTCATCTTTTAGCTAACATTAGCTAGTCATCTTTTAGCTAACATTAGCTGGTCATCTTTTAGCTAACATTACCTGCATCCAGCAGCTTTACTCAACTCAGTCGGTTAGTTTGGGGGAAAAACTGTGAAAGTTCTTTGCGTTTTGCTGGTTTGCTGCCGTGATTCTAACACAAACCTACGTAGCTCCGCCCAGCAGCAGCAGGTCTCCTTCACAGGTGGAAACCCAGCGCGAGCGTCGTAGCGCTCATGTTGCGTTTAAAGGCGGCTCGGAAAAACAGGTTACAACATGTTAACAACGGATTAAACAGTTTTAACTGCTGATAAAAGTGACAGAGGACACAGATATGGGAAGTGTGGAAGCCTCTACTGTATCAAATTGACAGGAATAACAGAGAGTTGGCCATTCTAAGGTAAAAACCCAGCGCATACAGATTCATATTTTATTTGTTTCTCATCCAGACGGCTTCCCGCGCCCCCCCCTGCAATGACACGGCGCCCCCCCCTAGGGGGCGCGCCCCACAGTTTGGGAACCTCTGTCATAGAAGAAGAAGCACAGCATCATTAGCAGGATTATCATCTTAATTGGTTTCATTGTAGAAGAGTAACCAAGAGTTTTCACATAAAGTTAAATAATTTAATATGTTGATTCTTAAAAAACAATTCTCCAAGTCCTTGGAAAATTTTTCCTAATCTGCAGTTGAGTTTTAAAACAAGTTGTTTTATTCTCCAAAGTTTATGAATAAACAGATTCCATGTAGCATAAAATCTGGTTTTGTTTGATAATTATAAGCAGAGTTGGGTAGTAACTAGCTACATTTGATCAAGTACATTTACGTGAACTTTTTTTATTATTTACTTTTAGGAGTATTTTTTTCTATGCTGTATCGCTAATCTTGAGTAAAATTTCTAGATTTTCAACCCTCTGAATGACAAACAATTATGTTTTAACCAAAAACTCACCAGTCACAGACACACCTGCAGTTTTTGTTAAAGTTTCATAAGTGTTTTTATTGAAAGAAACTGATTTGGAACAAAATTATTTTTGCCTCATTTTATTTATTTCTGTTACTTATATTGTCATTTTGCTCCTCAAAATACCAAAACTTCCACTTAACTTTATATTTTAGTCTGTCTGATAATGTTTTTTTTAATATTAAATAATTGATCATTTCATCACTTACTTGAGTAATGTTTTTACTTTAACCTGAACTTGTTGAAGTTGTGCTACTTTTATTTGTGTACAATTTTTGGGTATTTTACCCACCTCTGATTGTCTAAGAGAAACAGATTCTATCAGAGATGTTTAAAAATCAAAAGGATTTGACTTTTTAAGCCTCTATGTGTCATTAAGAATCGGATTCTTAGTTTGGATCACAGCTGTGTTTTCCGGCACCATGTGAGTGAATGGTACCACAGCCACCTGTTCGGAATAAGCCTCTGTGATTGGTTCACACAGCAGCTTATTAAGCTCTAATTGGACTAACAGCACCTGGAGCGGAAGCTTCTTTGCAGCCTGTTTGGTTTCAACTTGAAAGCATAAAGGAAAACTCATTCGGTTTCTCTGTGGATGTTTTCTTCTCCTTTGCATGTAGGTGCAACTTTATATCCCCAGGAAATAATCTTAACTCTTAAGTGATTCGTTTCTCTTTTTGTTCAGATATGGAAGCAGCCACGCCTAACTTTCAGCATTCCTTCGGGCTGGGCCCCAGAGGTCCAAACCTGAACCCGAAGCTGGGACCTGACCCGGCCGCTCCTGGTCCGCCTCGTCCGGAGGAGCAGCACCATAAGCCGTTCTTCTACATCCAGCCTTCGCAGCCGTACCTGCCGATGCAGAGTCTGCAGTGGCCGGTAGCCATGCCTATGGCCTACAACCCGTACTACGGCTACCCTGGCTTAGGTGAGACGCTCTGACTCTTCGGGTTAATGGATTATTAAGGTTTCTGTCGCAAAAAGTGGGATGGTGCTACAAGAGATACGTAGGGGCGCTCCGGTAAAGGGGGCGCCAGAGAGATGGTAAAAAAAAAAATTAGTTCTAGTCGGAATTTTCTTTATAAAACATCAAGAGTTGGGTAGTTACTAGTTACATTTACTCAATTAAATTTTTTTGAGGAAGTACTTTTAGCAGTATCTTTACTATGCTGTGATTTTTATTTTTACTTGAGTAACTTTATTATGAAGTATTTTTACTCTTGAGTAAAATTTCTGTATTTTCTTACCACTGGATGGAAAACAAACATGTTTTAACCAAAAACTCACCAGACAGATGCAGACCTGCAGTTTTTTTTTTAATAAACTGATTTAGGGTAAAAAATTCTGATTTTATTTTTGTTATATGAATTGTCATTTTTGTCCTTAAAATACCAAAATTGTTTGAGGGCTTTAAGTAATTCATGAGAAGGTTTGGGTTAAGAACAGTTTTTTTTAACCAATTATACCATTTACCGTAACAGAAAAGTAGGTAAAAACAATTTTCACTTACAAATGATGCATAAATGAATTGACATTTTGAGAGACTTGGGATAAAACTAGCTCAAAATGCTAACTTTAGTCTGGTATTGCAAGATTTTTTTAACTTCTATGGAAATTTTCCATATTTGTCACCACGTCACTGCCCTCTGGTGGCCAAAACATGCAATGCAGGCCAGGAAATACTGGCGTCTCTGGTTTGGTGCTGGGCAGGTATTGGTGTCACTTGGAAATTGTTAAACTCTGCAAAAGTTTTCTTTTCCATCTTTAGAGTTGTCAAATTAAAGACTTGGTGGCTGAAAATGTAGTTTAAAAAAATCTCAGATAAAGCTGTAAAACTTAGCTTTTGCACCATTGCTTAATTTCAAATATACAATTGAACTACTGTTGGTACTATATAGCTTTCTATTCTTCCCTCCCCAGCCTTGGTCATGCGTCTAGATGCCCAGAGTGCCACATGTAGTATCTGTCATTATTCTCTACAAATTTGACTAGCAAGATGATGTATTTTCCTTTTTATCAAAGTTAAATGTCTGTTTTGTTGTGGTTAAGGGCTTGGTCTGCCAATGATGCCCCACTATCAGCCGAACCCCTACATGGAGCCACCTGGCTTTGTCGTTCCCCACACCCACCTCCATCTGATGGACTACAGACGCATGCTGAACCCCCAGTACTACCACACCATGGCCTATCATGCCCGCAGGTTTCGCTACCAACACAACTCTGCGTCGAAAGAAATGACCAGCTCTGAGGTTCAAACTGAGCCGCTTCTCTCAGTTAATGGGACCAGCACCCCAAGATCCAGCAGCAACTCTGCCACTGCTGCCACTGCTGCCACTGCTGCCACTGCTGCCACTGCTGCCACTGCTGCCACTGCTGCCACTGCTGCCACTGCTGCCACTGCTGCCCAACTCCAGTCACAGGCTTTCACCGTACAAACGGAGGAATACCCTTCAGAGCTCCAAGAGAAGGCTCCCTCTTCCACCACGGGGATGCCATCAAACAGCTCTTTCGTGATTCAGACTGAGGAGGTGAGGATTGAATGTTGCGCCACACCAGTGGGACTCCAACTGCTCCATGCTCAAGAGGCTGCAGAAATGTCTTGCAGCTTTTCCCAGGATCTGGTTCAGTGTAGTTCTCCTACCCAGAGTGGAATCCTGCAGGATGAGGGTCTCGACCTTCAAGCAGACCAGTCTGAGCAGGAGCTCAATGTTTGTCCAGACATCCTGTTGGATGAGAAGCCAAACTACGGGGAGGAGAGCCTTTCTCTAGAGGATCCCATGAACCAAATGGATCCTGTGACTGCAAATGAATCTGAAGAGACTTCAACTGATGAGGACTTCAGTGTGACCTCAGAAAGCTTTCACCTCAAAGTTGTTCAGGTGCCATTTGATCCAACATATTTGGATGAACTGAGGAAGATTGAGTCCACTGTCTGGTCAGCAGAGGAATCGTTCGTGACTTCCCCGGTCCAAAACGCCTTCATGAAGGCTTCCAATAAAACACTGAATGCTTCAACTGAGGAGTTGGTCGTGTTAACACAGGAGGTTCCTACTGAGGAAATCACTGAAACAGAGATGCCTGCACTAGCAGAGGTTGAACTAGAGGAAATTGTCCCCACTGTAGAGATGTCTGAAGCAAATATCTACCCTGCTACAGATGCTTCTCCACTGCCTGAGCTAACAAACACAGCAGAGGAAACTCTTTCAACCAATATCCTACCAGATAATTCCCCTCTGGACTCAGACAGAGAGCATCACCAGCTGGAAACTACGAATGACCAGGATCATCAGGACACCTCCTTTGAATCTTTGCCTGCTTACCTTCCCTCCACCAGCTGGATTTCTGACTTTAATCATAGCTATTACTGCAAAAAGATCCCACTAGCTCCTATGAACCAGAACAGACCAAGCAATCTCCAGAGTCTGGATGTGTCTAAAAGGAGAAGAAAGCTTAACATGAATTACAAAGAACAACCTAATGTTCGGAAATCAAAAGAGAGGTACAAACCCAAAGGCAAGGTGGATCGCCAAAGTCTTTCTGACCATGAATGTTGCCTTAGCCGAAATTTCAATGAGAACATGTTGAACTCTCGCTGGTCCAACAATGAGCGACTCTGTACCAGATGTACGGCAAAACGTAGGATCAGCGCGTCTCCAAGTTCGGTGTGTGAAGGCCGAAGCTTGAAAAGGAAAGCTGTTCCTTTCCAGGAATGGAACGATGTCCTTTTAGCAACATGTGAAGCCTGCAAATCTCACACAAAGGGGCAACTCATGAGAAAAGATTCCAGTCCGGATCTTTGTTCTCCCCATTACGGACACGACACGGAGTGTGACTCTTCTGGGAACAGTTCATGTCGAACGGGACAGGACTTCAAGAGGCCGCTGGCACCGAGGCAGATGGCAACTAAAAGTCCTGTGACAATCCACCCAAGGTTGAGACGGAGCAACTGCAAGCATGACGATCTGCAGAACCAGTCGGTTGGCTGGGAAAGACTCCGCCGATGTCCGCATGGGAACACAATCCGAGAGATTGACGAGAACTGTGATGCATCAGCTTCCCATGAGGAAAAATGGAGTAACCTGGACCAGATGTACCTGACGCACAGACGGCAAACTGGTAAGCAAACAACTTTAACAAATCATAGGGCTACATTTATCTCATGAGTCTCATTGGTCATGGAGACTCGAGTCTTAAACTAGTTTCATTTGAAGATTTCTACATCTGGTTGAGCAAAAATGTCTCCCCTCATGTAGCTGTTTGTTTCAGTTCAGTGTTTAAAGCAGTTTTAAGAACGGCATCAGCTAATGTCTGACCTCACTGTCTTCCAGCAGAGAAGTCATGGAGAGATGCAACGCTCAACGCTTACAATGGCCGCTTCCTGAAGGAAGCCACCTCACACTTTAATCACAAGAAAACACAACCACAATCACAAGGTTTGTTTTTGATGTTTCACTTTACTCTTTTTCAAAATAAAACCCTGTAGTCTCTACCCTTAAAATCAGGTCTATTAGACTTAGAAAGCTGTAACGAACTAAAACATGGATACTAATGGAAAAGGTTTAAAGGCTAAAAATCAGTTTTCACAATTGGTTTTTCCACTGCCTAGTTTGATCAGTATCTATATGAAGCTAATTGATGGCCAATTGGTAAAAATCTGAACTGGCAAAACAGCTTCTTGATCAGGTCAAGACTTTGATTTAAATGCCGATTGTCAAAACGTGAAGCCATGTTCTCAGTCAAACCCTCGATTGCAAACTTGGCATAAAAGAAAAAGGAGCAGTTGCAATTTTTCATCTAAGAATGAGAGAGGCAGATAAAAATAGATTTAACTTGGACTGGATAAATCTCCAGACTCATTTACAGATCGTTTTATTTATGCATTTTATATTTAGTCATATTCAAATTACTTACAATAACATTCTTATGCATATATATTTGAC
Organism: Poecilia mexicana; assembly: GCF_051168715.1. NCBI lineage: Eukaryota > Metazoa > Chordata > Actinopteri > Cyprinodontiformes > Poeciliidae > Poecilia > Poecilia mexicana. The sequence continues at coordinate 21,323,139 of NW_028263389.1, read as the reverse complement.
ATTTTATATTGTGGTTATTTGTATTGTCTACACATTAATGGTTGTGGTAGCTTGATGACGATATAGTATATTCTATTTAAAGCATTTACTTTTAAAGGACACTTGTTCAAGTAATGTAGTCTAACTTATTTATTTCTTTATTTGCTAGAAGCATATGGTCCAAGTTTTGTCTCAATTTTAACATTTTTTTCTGTTTTTCTTCAGGAATCTGCACAAAAGAAACAAGATGCTGATTTGCACAAGAGCACAACTTGAAGTACAACCACTGTTTTTTAATGATCAACACTTAAATTAAGTCTTTTACACTTTTTTTGGATATGTAAATAATCACAATGCTCACTATTTATTCATATTGAAATAAACACAGATTTAATGGTTTTTGCAAACATCTTGAGTTTTTGTTCCTGAATTTGTCCAGCAGAGGGAGCTGTTCCCGTTCAGAAAACTCTTAATCTTCCACATCGGATGAATAAACGTCTCTATTTCACTGATTTTTAGAAGAACTAGGAAAACTAAAACTAAGTGCAATTTGTCAGCTGTGGCTTTTCTTTTTAGATAAACCTCTGCAGAAGTGGGTAGAGTTGACAGATTGTTTGAGGAAGAGAAGTGCCAGTTTGGTGTAGTGAAACTACAAGCATAAAATCTAAGTAATTACTACCCACCTCTGGCACATTTACTCCACATGTTTAAACAAAGGTCTCCTGTCGTTGCCATTCTGAATTCCTGATGTCTTGTGATCAAACCTGCAACATTTTGACAACTTCAGCATTCTGGATCAACTGCAGCAGGTTTTTTTTAAATCCTGAAATCAGAAGCTGTGAAGACAGTTGCAGTGTTCAATGCGACTAAATATGAAAGCATGGATGAGTTTCTCTTGATCTAACTGGAACATCAGTCCTTTAATCCTGGAAATGTTCTGCAGGCGATAGAAGGCTGACTTTATAACCATCTCTATGTGGCTCTGTAGGTTCAGGTTTGAGTCGATCACTAACGGATGTTAGGCCGGCTTGTTTTTCTTGTGGGTTTTTGTTTTTAATTGTTCCACATTAAAGGGGAAATGGTTCATAAAATTTTAAGTTTGTTTCAGAATGTTCCATTATTATGCAACTTATTTGAAAATGGTCTGAGCAATATAATTGCAGTAACTTCTGAGACAATTTGTTCAGAAAAATTGTCTGACAGATATACTTGTCCATCTTGTTTTTGGAGATGCCTTACAAATTCTGTCCAAAGTAAAAGTTAAAAACCAATTTTGGTTTTGCGTTTTAGCGTAAACTTGGGTAAAAATCTGTACTTCAGATACTCCCACTATCATTATCCCCAGATTTTCTACTCAATCAGCTTTCTAATTTGATATTGCAGTCCCTGCTTTACAGTAATACTTTTTCAAACCTCCTTTTACTTAAAATGAGTCTAATATTAGACAGACGTGGTGCCACTTTTACTCAAACCTTAACAAATGAAAAGTTGCTAAAATAAACATATTGTTGCCCTTTTAATGATTAGGTCAGCAAAAATGACGAACACAAGTTTTTAATGACGTTTGGGGCAAAGACTTTCAGCCTCTGGGCTGAATTAAACAAAAATTAAATTAGACCAGCAATTTTTCTTATCAAGCTGCTAAAGTGGCTGTGGCGCAGGTTATTGATCGTTAAGCACAAAGCGCTTCCCCCTGTGGGCTTAAATACACATTTGTATTGAATAAACGGTGAATCACTACGGAACGGACCATTGGAGCTCGTGTAGCGCTGCACAATGCTGCGAGACGTTCAGGTAATGAAACCAGCTGTAGCCACATTGTTCTGGATGAAACATGTAATGTGTTGCCATAATGGCTTCCTCGCTGCAGGGGAGGTAAAACCTTGGATGTAGAAGCCATGTTCAGAGTTGATGTGACTTTCAGGGCCTTGGAATAGGCCACCACTTACTCAGGTCACCCAATACATCCAGAGTGAGTAATAACTTGTTGCGTTTACTCAATTACATTTACCTGTAACTTTTTTCCTGTTTTTTTAAATGTGACTTTAATGAGTATTTTTACTTTTATTTCAGTAATTTTATGAAGTATTCTACTTTTGAGTAACTTTTCTGGATTCTCTACCCACTGAATGAAAATCAAATGTGTTTTAACCAAAAATTCCTGAAAGAAACTGATTTGGAAACATTTTTCTTTTGCCTGATTTTCTTATTTTGTTTATGCAAATTGTCATTTTCATCCTTAAAATACCAAAATTTCCACTTTGTAATGATCTAATTTTTAAATATTAAATAATTTGATCAGTCACTCAGAACTACTTTTTTACTCCTGAGTAATTTCTTGGATATCTAATATGAGTAACTTTAAAATAAAAGTTCGACACACAGGGTGCTCCGTAAAGGGGCGCCAAAGAGATGGCAGAAAAAAATGATCTCTATTTGGCATTTTGGCATTTAACATCCAGAGTTCAGGAGTAACTAGTTACATTTACTTGAGTATCATTTATCTTTTTTTTTGAGAAAACGTATGTTTAGGAGAATTTCTACTATATAGTACTTGCTACTTTTACTTGAGTGATTTTATGAAGTATTTCTACTCTTGAGTAAAATTTTGATTTTCTGCCCATTGAATGAAAAACAAACGTATTTTAACCAGAAATTCACCAGACAGACACACCTGCAGTTCTTATTAAAGTTTAATTAGTTTTTTTTTATTGAAAAACAAAATGATTTGAAATTTTGCCTCACTATTTTACTTATATGAATTATTGCCATTTTTGTCCTTAAAATACCAAAATTTCAATTTAATTTTATATATGTAATTTTTGAATATTAAATGTTTGTGATCAGTTACTCAGTAGCCTTTTTACTAAATACTTCTTTACTCTTGAGTAATTTCTTGGATATCTACTTATTTCTACTTGAGTAAAAGTATCTTGAAGTAGTGCTACTCCTACTTGAGTACATACTCCTCCCACCTCTACTTTACTGTCTCCTCAGAGTGCTTTGCTTGAAGCGGAGACAGTGGAGAGCTTTTGGATTTTACAGAAAGCTGCTCTTTAGTGGTTTGCGGTTATCGGCGAGGAATGGCTCTTGGAAGTCGGGCGGGATTAGAAAAGCTGGATCGGTGGAGCGCATCGCATGATTTCCCTCCAGATCTGCCCGTTTCAGGGATCGGATCTAAAGCCCAGAGTGGATGGTCTCGCAGCTCATATCTCAGACTCGTTTCATTCTGCTGCTCCATCTTTATGACGTCTGCATTATGGGTAAATGTGACTGAGTGATTGGCTCTCTGGGGTTTACAGTAGAAGGTGATGGCGGCTGGTCAGGTTATGTTATAAAGCTAAAAAGGGCAAAGGAGGTTAGCGTTTAGTACTATGAAAATGCAGATTAAAAACTAAAATACTCCAAAATATTTAAATCATTAATAATACTTTATTCATTCCAAAATTTCTAACAAACTAAGTTACCATAAATAAAAAATCTCAAGCGCATCTAAAAAACTTTGCTTCTAATGTTTATCCTTTACATTTCTCAATTTAAACTTAAAATGAATAGGAAAATGCTTCCCATATTTCTGCAGCAACATAAACCCGAATGTTGAAATTGATCAGACTGATTAGTTCAATTCTGTGAGCCTGAAGAATCATTTCTCCCGTTAGCTCAAGACTATCATGTTTGTTTTGGTTGCATTTACCCAGAATGCCGTGCGCTGTAGTCCACTTCCTGTTTGGACTACAAACAGGAAGTGTAATTTCCTGTTTACACAGGAAGTGTAATTTTGATATTCAAATTACTTGAATATCAAGTAATTTGATCCACTTGATATTCACAGGTTTGTAGGCGGACCAGAGTTCACTTTTATTTGGTTCAATTAGCATTCAGACCTCCTCAAACAAACCTGACTTTCTGGGCCAACAGACTCGTTTGATTAGAACTGCAATATGTAACTTTTATAAAAATATTGTTTTAACATAGTTGTTCAAACTGTCTGTATTGTGACAATCTGCTGGAGCCAGGAGGCGGGGCTTAGCTTCTCCCTGTCAGAGTAGCCTGTCTTGAATGCTAAGGCTACTTAGCATGGCCACCAATGATGGTGGAAAAACATTTTTTCTTTAACTGTAAGTGTTTCTTCTCGACTAGCACATTTAGCAGCACATTCTGCAGGTTGATTGACAGCGCAAAGACCCGCCTCCTTGCTCTCATTGGTGGTTTTTGGTGCATTTCTTCAGACGTCAACAGTATCTCAGGGAGAAGGTGGAGGATATCAATCTTTTTATAGATTATCTGTATCATTACAAACTGTCATGACATGGTGACGGTGTTAACAAATATTTGAAAACATATTTTTATAAAAGTTACATACTGCAGCTTTAAAGAACTGCAGAACAAGGCTGGTGTGAATGCAGCAGCAGCAGCAAATGAGGTGGATTAGCAGAGCTGGAACTTGAGGTGTCTAGTTATGTTCAGCTTATGACCAAATAAAATGACCCGAGGTGCTTAAATCAGTGAATATCCAACATCATTTAATATTTTTTACATAAATACCTCGTAACCGATATCCTCTGCAGAGAACTGCATTTATCAAATCTAGATCTTGTTCTACCATGTGAAGCTCTATAAGCTGAAGGTTAAACTGAGGAAACGCAGCCACTGCTTGGTGCAGGCATCAGGCGAACACGACGCCGGTGTTCAGCGCGGCGTAAGGCCGAGATGCCTGTCGGCGCTGCGGGAGGTTAAGAGCATCCATCGTTTCTCCTTAACTGTTTGCAGGATTCTGTCAAGCTGTCAAGTCGGTTCCACGGTTCAGGCGTTTTGAAATCCTCATCACTAATGCTGCACAGATGACTAAGTGGGATCAGAACACGCGATTACTGCGAGGACAGTTTCTCTTCAAGGGCTCTGCCCTCTTTTACAGTTAAAAAAAAAAGATGTAACCCTGAGGGATTATTATTATCACTTTGGTAAACTCAGCCTGAGGACTGACTGACAACTGGCTGCTGAAAGCTTCATGAACATTTAATGTGAAAAAATAAACCATGAAATAATTGCTGAATGTTTTAATTTTCCTGATTCCTTCCTGGTCACCTATAGAATCAAGATATTTTATTTAAAGTCTAACGTCACATCACATAATTGAAGCCAGATAAACTTCCTGCAGTGCAGAAAAAGATAGTAAAATTAAAACTTTTGGGCAACAATGGTTGGCTCTGCACTGCAAAAATGGAAAACACCACCAAGTATTTCTTGTTTAATTTCTAGAGCAGATGGCTTGAAATAAAGCAAGACTAACTTAAATTAACTTTTTGCTGCAAAATTATTTGCAAAACATCTGCCTATTTGCACATTTTTGTCATAATGCATATCCAAAATATTTGAAAGAAAATGCATAAACTGAGAAACTTTTATTTGATGTTTGATTTAATAAAATAGACAGATAAATGCGTTTTATTAGAGGGGGTTTCAAGGATTTTAGCTATTTGCTAAATCCCCAGGGTTCCACTGTATTTTTAAAAATACAGTACAATTATTTATTCTAGTGTTGAGTTGTAAATGCATTTTTTAAGGAAATATAGGCAATTTTATATATTTTTCTTAGAGGTGCAACTTGAATAAAATTTTAAGTTAAATGCAGGGTTTCTAATTAAAATAACCAAACTATATATCGACTAAATAAGCAACTTTTTCTATTCAGCACCTGTTTTTGCTAATAAATCACTGAACAAATAGACATATAAGCTCACCAACATAGATATTCAGTGTTTTTAATGTTATTCAGGTTCTGAATAACATAACTTTAGACATGTGGACTGTGGATGCTACCATTAGCATTAGCATTGCTATTTTAGCTTAGCTTCGTTAATAGGCTAACTCCTTTTAGCACAAAACAATAAGAGTCTTTTCCAGCATCCAGATCGTTTCTTAAAGCAGAAATTAATCCCCAGCAGGCCGAGAAAGGCAGCTTTGTCGACCATCGCTGTTGTTTGTGGATGTGCGTCAGATTTAGGGCGTACCGTAAACGCGTGAATACAAAGGTTCCGGTTGGAATTAATTATATTAAATCATTTAAGGGGTTGAAATATATGTAAGTAAATAATCAAAGTTAAAAAGTTAAAGCGCAGGTACTAATTTAATTTTTAAAAAGCAATGAAACAAAAACTTAGATTTATGCAAACTAAATAAAAAGCAGATTTATTTATTTTTTTTAATCAAGAGAAACTCTTGAGTCCTCCACTCTTCCTCCTCCAGCGAAGACAAAGCCGTCTGGTCTCTGCGGCTCCCTAACCGACATGATGGATGCCTCGTTGAAAGATCCCTTCTGTCATCCAGACTCCCAATTAGAGCGCCTTGCTACGGCTGGCCGGTCCACACCCAGAGGCAGGAGGCCGGCATCAGTCACTCAGCAGACCGCTGTGACTTTTCTGGTGGTTTGATCCATCAGTCATCTGACGCAGCAGCAGCAGCTTGGTGCAGGATGCCGACCTCTCTCAGGTGGAATATTTCCTCTTCTCTGAGATTTTTGGAGACCTGGAAGTTAGAAACTCCCACCCAATTAAACCCTGAGTGTAAGACCGCACATTACGGCCATCATATAGAAAAAATAAGTCAATTTAAACCAAAAAAACTCAGAAATGTTTTCTGAGCATAAAAACAGGGAAGTTTCTGAGATCAAAAAGTTTGCAATAAAAAAATCAAAAACTTTTAGATTAATCTAAAAAAAAAAAAAAAAAACTTTCTAGAAAAAAACATGGAAATTTTCTTAAACTTTTTTTCTAGAAGATTTCGGAGATTAATCTAAAAATTTCTGAGTTTTTTGTGCAAATATTTGACTTTTGATACCATAGATACCCTTGTTCTGGAAAAGGTTTTATTTTTAGATTGATCTAAAAATTATGATTGTTTTTCTAGCAAATGTCCAAATTATGAAAACATTCTCGAATTTTGTTGGAAAATTCAGATTCTTTTCAGATTCAGATTCTTTTCTAGAAAAGTCTAGTAAACACATGTTTCTTTTTAGAAAAAACATTTCTGAGTTTCAAAAGTAACTAGATTAATCTAGATTAATCTAAAAACTTTTCTAGAAAATAAGATTTTCTAGAAAAGTTTTTAGATTAATCTCAAAATTTCTCAGTTGGTTAAATGTAAAACTTTTGAAAAATTGTTTGAATTTGTTTCATAAAAATTCATTTTTATAGATAATTCTAGAAAATGTCAGTTTTCTGGACATTTCTGAGTTTCCAAAGTAAAACATTTTTGACTTTGGGAAATCCTGTGAGATTTATCTCAAAGTTAATATTTTTTGTAACAAATTTTCAACTTTTCAAACTGAGACATTTCCACGTTTTTCTAGAAATTTTCTGAGAGTAATCTCAGAGTTTTTTGTCAGAAATGTACTTTTCTATCTGCAGTGGCTCTCGTATGAGTGTGCTGTTTTTGTGTGGGTATTTTTTACAGTGGAGCTGTGGCTCCATCATCGCCTCCTTGTTTGAGGGTTTGATTTCCACCGGGGTTTCCGACATTCTGCTGCACGCGCTCAGTTGAGCAGGAACGCCGTGAAGGTCGTTGATGTTGGCAGCAGAGAGGAAATGTAGCAGTGAAACAAAACACCGACTGGCTTATTGCTTCTACACAACATTTACAGAAAGCAAACATGATTAAATGTGAGTTTGTTTTGTTGTGTTTTTTAACCAATAAGAAGGAGTATATTTTAAAAGGAATGCAACTTTCAGGGCATTTTTTATGTAATCTATATGCACATTTTCAGCAACAAGCCAGTTTGAAGTGCTTTACCTGACTGGAAGAAAAATAAGCATTACATTGGGAAAATGGGGGAAATTATGACAGTTATGGCTGTTTTGCAGTTTTCTGGAAGTTTGTTCCAGATTTGTGGTGCATAGAAGCTGAAGCTGTTTCTCCTTCCAGACCTTTGGTGAAAATCAGGAGACCTTTAGTCGTCCAGTGATTTATAAACTAACAGAAGTATTTTAAATGAAACTAAAAGTAAAAACATGGATGAGTTTCTCTACATCTCACTGAGACTTTAGTCCTTTAATGTTCTTCAGCTGATAGAAGGCTGACTTTGTAACCGTCTTCATGTGGCTCTGAAGGTTCAGGTCAGAGGTCAGCCTGATCTCTAGTTTCCAGCTGTATTAACTGAAGCTGTGTGTTGACTATAGATCTATAACTCTAGATCATTCCTCTTTAACTTTAGTTTTATTTCTATTCAGCTGAAGAAAGTGTTGGCACATCCACATTTTTATTTATTTTTGATAACTTTGCACAGAAATAACGTCAGAAAATGCACCAGATTTCACTCTGAAACATTTTTGCTACTACAATGGTTTCAGTTTCATCTGGTTCAAATTCTGTTAAACAAATCAACTATTAAACATCTTCTGCTCTTCAATCAGCCGTGCACCGTGTTGATCAGTCAAGCAGAAAGGGTTGAACTTTTTATGTTGGAGTTAGAAGTATTTTTTATTTATCTTTTGCTACAAATGATAAAAAGAATGCTGCATTATTGCATTTTAGGTCATAAAATGTTTGCTTTATTTGAAAATATTATTTTTTGTAACACCTTACATAGAAGGAAAACAAAAACAAACAATAATAATTTTAAAAATAATAAAAAATAATAAGTAAAAGAATAAACCTTAAAAACAAATAAAGTAATATACATAATTACTGATTGCAGGATGTATTTATTACAGTACAGTGAAAATAATTCAGTGACATTAGCATGCCTTCAGCCAAAAACAACTTAAGAATAAGAAATATTTGCATCTTTTAATATATTTCTACTATTTATAAAAAATATGCAGAATGTTTTCATTTTTAAAACTGATTAATCGATTAATCGCTGTTTGCAGCTAAAGTCCAGACAACAAAGCGATAAATCTTTACTCCTAAACAACTCCAGCATGAAGTCGTGCTGCCTGGCTGCGTACTGAGTCAGCGCACAGTGAGAATGGATGCGCTTTGAGGTCGTAAGGCGCCGCGTTGAGCCGGAGGGGAGCAGCAGATTTCAGCGGACTCCACTTGTTTCCAGCACGGAGGAACAGGTTCATCACGCCGCCGAGGCGCCTCGGGCTGCAGGCTCAGCATTTCTGTGCTGACGGCAGATAGATCAGCCGCCATGTTAACACCTGGGGCTGCTGGACTTTAACGCCCCTCAGCTGAAAAATGACCTGTGTTTATGAAGTGAGCCTCGTCGGACCGGATTCAGGGTTTTTTTTTGGCAAACGAGAAAATCAGACTGGAATAAGAAGCACCAATTGGCTCCTTTTCAAATCAGCTAATTTGAGCTCTGCAGAGCCCCCTAGAGGACATGAGGGGAACATTTTATTTTGCATAACCTCGCAATAAATGGTCTTTTTTTGTGCACATAGACCAGATCAATTTAAATTTGCACATTTATACACATTTAAAGAATCTCAGTGAAAACGTGTTTCCACATTCTTGAAGAAAACTGACTGAAAATCTATCTGTAACTGTGTGTTTATGTTTGTTTATGTAATGGGACTGCGCATGAAAACGGCCCTTTATTAACCACTCAGAAAGACACAATCAGATGAGTTTATCACACCATGAAAAGTACTCAAAAAATAATCCAATTAGGTTTGTTTCCTTCTTTTCTTTTTACGGAAAGTTTTTGTTTTTTAGGAGGGATGAAAAGAGATGGGAAGCTCATGTTTGACCTACTTTCCTTTTGCATTTTGCACACAGGCTTGTGATGCATTTTTATTCAAAAGAAAAAAATAAATAAGTGTCATAGTTTTTCCCAATTAATTACTGTTTTTATGTATTTCAATTAACAAAAATGTTTTCTCTATTTTCAGTTTTAGCTAACTGCTAAAGTGACATGAACATTGGACATTGGCAGTAGCCCAGGGCCATGAGTTTTGGGGCGGCCTAAGAAATGATTTTTTTTGTTTTGTGTGTACATGTTTTCCAAACATTACTCCTCTGCTTGAAGCATTGGGCTCGTTTTGCGTGCAGGAACTGAACCTGCCTCCAGACTCGACATGAATATTCAGCAGCAGTAATTGGATGAAGTGACAGTTCAGCTGCTGAATAGGTGCTCAGCAGATTCAGCCTGGCTTTGCCGTGGGAATAATTATCCACATGATTACCATCATAATATTTACTCGTTCAACACATCAGCTCAGGTTCAAATGCTGCAAATAAGTGAGCTCAGTTCCTGGCGGTTGCTGCTGCCACACCCAGAGGTAATCAGCGCCACGTTCTGGGCGAACGTTTTACCCAAACAAACTCAGCAGGAGGGAATGCCAATTCAGGAAGAGGGAGATTGCAAACATGTGTAGCAAGCAGCCCGCAGAGATCTCAGAGCGATGACTTGTTCCTCTTCCAGAACAATCTAATTGACAGAAACACGTAGCAGATGTGGCGATCAGAGCCAGAGAGTTTGCAAGAGATGATTGCAGGAAGTAAACAAAAACGGGCAGGATGGAGGAATGAGCTAATTCTCGTTATGTAACTGAATGGGGCCCAAAGAGGAACCGCCGCAGCTTTACTCTTAGCAGATACAGAATCCACCAGAGACGAAGCAGAATCTGCTGTCAGAAACTCAGCAGCACAGTCAGCGAGCTGGGTTAGCAAGCTAACTAAATACTTAATACTAAATACTTAAATTTAGCTTAGTAAATAATTAGAGCTAAATATTAACTTGTAAGCTAAATATTTAGCTTAACTAAATATTTATGTGGAGAGAAATATTTAGTTTGGTAACTAAATATTTAGTTTGAAGATTAAACATTTAGTTAATCCCAAAATATTTGGTTGGAGATAAATGTTTAACTTGTTAATTAAATATTTAGTTCGCAAGCTAAGTATTTTGCTTGCTAACTACATATTTAGTTTTCAAACTAAACATTAACATTGTTTACTAAATATTTAGTTTGAAGACTAAATATTTAAGTTGCTAACTAAATAAGTATCTAGAGCTGAATATTTAATTTGTAAGCTAAATATTTTGCTCCAAACTAAATATTGCTCCATGGTAAATATTTAGTTTAAGACATGTCTTTTATATAATATCAACATCTGCCTTAATGTTGAGTTGTTAGCAAGTCGAGACAAAGATGAGGCAGCGACAGTCTTCAGTCAGAGGGATCTTCAGACTCGTTGCAGCACTGACTGCTACCAGACATCCTTCCTGCTCACCAACAACTCCTTATAGATTTTCAGATGAACTGATAATCATTAATGATGAGCAGAAAATGAGCAGACACTCTGGTATCTGCTCCGACCCAACAGCAGCTTAAATCACAGAGTTCTGACAGACACCCAAACGCCTCTTCTAGCTGCGCTGCATCTGTGCGTCTCCAGCGATAAGCTGTGTTGTTTTTCCTCCACAGACGGAGAAACTGAGGCTCAGACGGGATGAAAGCGAGGACCATGCGGTTTGCTAACCGAGCTGAAGCTTCTTCTGTGGACTGACAGCTAAAAACGGGAAACAATCGGAGCAGAACCACATAGTCGCTTTTCTTGACCTAATTAAATCTGTGATACAGAAATCCTGAATGATTTACGAAGCACACAAACTAGTTTATCCCTTTAACTGTGATGAATAAACCTTGAGATTTGATCCCCCGCCTGCTTCTCTGGGTCTGTGAAGACAAGATACAGAGTTTTTATTTGAATGTTTAACTTTCTGGAGGCAGGCTGGGATAATCCCTCTTGTAGAGGAAAATATCTGACCCAGCCAATGGCTTCCGGAGACCCCGCTGTGCCTCCATCATGGATTAGAGGCGCTGAATTGAAATCACAGGTGGGGAGAAAAAGATGCAGCCGATGTGCAGAGGAGCCGACCAGGTGTGAAGCCACACACGTCTCCTTTCATGGTTTGGTTCATCTCAAAATGCATGAAATTTCATCCCCAGGTATTTCGTCCTAATGAGGTCATTAGATCCGCGGATGCAGCTGGAGCAGAAAAAGTGACCGCTTCTGTACACAAAATCTAAAATATAAATAATATATTCACCCATCTGCACTTAGAATCAGACCTGAAGGTCAGCCTTCTGAAATAAGAAGCGCTCGGCCTCAAAATTCAATTTCTGCTTCATTTCCAGGCTGCGTCACAGACATTAATACAGCCTCCCATATATTCTGCTCACCAGCAGCCGCTGATGTGGAACCAATAAAGACCTTAGCAACGTCTTTAAAGGCTTTTTCAGCGTCTTTGTGGACAAAGTCATTCTGACTCTTGTTGTTTTGTTAGTCTTGGTTTCATAAGTGTTCATGTTGCAGCTTCGTTTTGATCATTTTGAAGAATTATTTATATTTTTTTGACTCATTCTCATTTCACTTTGCCAAGATAAGCAGCAAAATCTTGGCAAAGTGAAGCTATTGAAGCAATTTTCACATTTTCACGTGAAAATGGCTCCAAACAGATGCACAGTTATACAACCTTACATCTTTGAAAAGCAGAAGTGGAGCTTCCTACACAATCAACAATAATGCAGGAAGTGGTTTCTGAATAGCAAGTTAACAACAAAGCAATTGTCTTTTCCAGAAGCCATTGTACAGCACATACTGCTGATCAAAACACCGACAATTACAAATCACAACTGCAGATATCAATTTAAATCCAGTATAAATCACATGTGTCAAACTTAAGACTCTGGGGCAAAATTTGGCCCGCTGTGGCTCTTTATGTGGCCCAAATTACATCAGTTACCTCCAGTTTTTCACAGTTGTGAAAATTCACACAAAATCAACAGATGGATGCATTTTTTCGTTGTAATACTTGATTATGAATTTCTTGGAAATTTTCTGCAAAAATGGTCAAAATGTTGGGTTTAGGTGATGCTAATTAGCATTATTCGTACTTTTAGGTTTTGTTTTATTGTCTGCCTCAGCTTTACTTGATGTCGAAGTACAGTCCACGATATATGTGGCTGTTAACAAAAAGTCATATCTAACATCATGCAGAAGCATAAATATTGCTCTTAATCTGTACAAAAAAAATCATAAAAATAATCACGACATTCTGGACGGATTGATCAATATTACTTAGTGTCAGCAAGAACTTTTTTGTTTTTGTTCTTCTTAACATTCTTGTTGATTTTTCTTGTTTTATTGACTCTGATCTGAGCTGTTACAGTGTTGAGTCTTTCCTAACGACTTATGGACTTGGTGCAGTAACCTCTAAAATCCCCTGCAGGACTGGACGCCGTTTAGCTTCCTGCCTTCTGTGCGTTCATCCATCTCCACTTAGTATTAGAAGTGAAGGTCAGCGCTCTGAAATACGAAGCGGTCGACCTCAAAATTTAATTTCTGCCTCATTTCAGGCCGCAACACAGATGTTAATAGAGTCTGTTCGTTTTACACACCGCGACCGCTGACATGTAGCCGCCGCCCACAGTCACACGCCGCGTCCAAGGGGAGCTGCACGACCCGCCAAGTAAATTAGTGAGAGATCATTGATCACCCACAGCCTGAGAAAGAGGAGAGAATTAATTGGACAGATCAGAGAGTGAGGAAAGAAAAATGTGAGAAATATTTTGGAAGAGGAAGCGCAGAGACAAAGTGAGGGAGTTGTTGAGCGAAGACCCGCAGCTTTTTAAAAGACGCCCACAGTCTGGAGGAGCCGACTGAGATCAGCCACTTCTGATCTGCTGCCTGGAGACTCTTACAGGGGTTTGAGTTTAATCAAAACTTCTCTTTTATTTAAAGTTGTGTAACATGTGAAGGGCAGAATGTGGATTTTATGAACGGTGACTTTGTGCTTCATTAGGTTACCTTATGGCAATACAAACATGTTAATTTTTTTTGCACAAAATCATTCTGATGATTTATCAAACTGGTGGTTAGTAAGGTATTGCATGTAAACGACTATGTATTTGCGGCAATATGAGGTCAAAGTTCATGCTAGCTTACCAAGAGAGAAACTGAAGGTTAGATTGCTTATATGATCGGAGAAATTTATGTCTGCAGGAACATTTTCCATTTTCTCAGAGTGAGTTGCAGAACTTTTGTTTCTATTATGATAGCAAGAGACTAATATTTTCATTTCAGGTTACTACAATTTTGTGTTTCTACAGGAGTAATTTTATTTTAGATGAGTTTGTTAAATGGATTAAATAGTCTCCAGCCTGAATAAGTTTGAAAACTGTTTTAAATCCAAATAAGCTGCTGCTAATGTACATCTTTGAAAAGCAGAAGTGGACCTTCCTGCACAATCAACAAGAATGCAGGAAGTGGTTTCTGAATAGCAAGTTAACAAAGTACTTGTCTTTTTCCAGCAGCCATTGTACAGCGTCTACAGCTGATTTAGCATGCTGGAGCTCTGCTTGGGTTGCTAGGTAACGGGGCTGGACTCGGCTGGGGTTGCTAGGTAACACCACAGTGGTGTTTTGTTTTTGTTTTTTTAAGATGATTTACGTTGAGACACAAATGAAAGTACAAAAATGTGCACATTACGAATTTTGCATAAAATGTCCTACTCTACTGTGGTCTTTATCTAATGACTGAATGAATAATCTCATTATTGTGAAATATTTTTGATTCTCTTTTAAGAAAATAAAACATAATTTCATTGTGAATTTTTTCCCCATGCAATATTATATATTGTTGTCATTTTTATTTAATTCCAACTGTTTTTATTTCAAAACTCTTGTAACTATTCATTCAGTGATTTCACAATTATATATTTATCTGTTGTTTATTCATCTACAAACTTATTGTTCATGTATTTATTTAATTTTGAGCGTTTTGGCATTCCATAGAATCTTCCAAAAATGCCTTACTGCCATTATTTTTGGTGTTTCACGCTGGAACAGAGCAGCTTTACCTGTAAACAATTCCTTCACAGGGTGAGGGGTAAATGAAGTGGACCTCTTCTGTGTGTTTACCTCTCAGTGGGTTAGCCACAGCAGCTGCAGGTTAAACTGATTGTTATTTTGGAGGCAAGAGGAGCAGCGGCTCCGTCTCTGCCTCTGTAAAGTGATTACCCTCATTCACAACCATCCGTCTCTGAGCAGAACGGATCTCTCCGATGCTTTTTCTTTTTTTTTCTAACCTGGGATAAACTCAATCTCGCATCCGAGTGTATCCAATTATACATCCCCGGCAGGCTCATTCAGAACCAGGTCACCTTAACTCCTATCTCCTCCTCATCGAGGGGCGACTGAAAGGGGAATTTGATTGGAAGATTTCGTTTTAAGGTGGGTGGTGGAGGAGAAGGCCGGAGAAGAAACTCCAGTCACAAGGTGAAGTCAAAGGCAAAAGATGTTCTGCCACTTTTCACTCACTTTGGCTTTACATGTGCAAGAGCTTTTCATATTATGCAAAACATAAAGCTGGTTTATTTGTATCCCTGTAGATGCCCTCTTTCAAATTAAGATCATTTAGTCTTCATTAGGTTCTAAAATTGTCAACATTTTGCTTCAGTTGAAGAAAAATACATTATTTAAATTGAAATTGAAGCCAACGATCTCCATCTCTACTTTCCAACATAAACACAAAATCTTACCAAGAATGTTTGGTTTAGTTTCTAGTATAAATATTTTTAGTGCACCTGAAATAAAACCAAACAGCTTACAGGAAACTTTTACTCAGAAATAGGAGCTTGTTTACAGTCAATAATTCCTTAATACTGATTTTAAAAAAGCTACTAGTTCCACTGGCTGCTATTTTACATATAACAAAACATTTCCCATGTTTTCAGCTAAATACTCTTCGAGAAAATATTGTACTTTTTTTTTAAAGAAAATTATTTTAAGAAATCATTGACCTAAAAAATGTTACTGTATCTTGCTGAAAAGTTACTTGTAAGTTAGTTTTGTCTTATTTCAAAGTATAATAAAATATTTGTTCTAGAAACAAAACAAAATATGTGATATGTAAAAGTTCAGCTTGTTTTAAGTGAATAATTCCTTAGTATTGATGAAAGATTAAGATTGTTTCACTGAACCTAAAGAGGAACAATCTGGAGTTATTTCAGCTGGAAACTGGAGATCAGGCTGAAATAACGGACTCAGACCTGAACATTCAGAGACACATAAAGACAGTTACAAAGTCGGCCTTCTATTAACCTGAATAAATTAATGAATTTTCTGGGACGCCTAGGCAGCCATCTTAAATGTTTATCAGTAAATCCTCTTTCTGTCTGTTGAAAGAGTTTAGATATGTTGTGTCTTTAAGGTTATTTTCTGATGTTTTTCCAGCTTGGTGTTAAAATACATCTTAAATTTGCAGAAGGAAGTCACCTTTTCATCTCTAATCTTCCATAAATCTGATGATAACAGCAACACTTTGAACAATAAGCTAGTTAGTGTGTTCAGTAGACTCAGCAACATATTCCATTGTGTTAGCACTTTGCTCTAAGGCTGATGCAAACTGTGGGAAATGCATGTTGTAACAAAAAAGCCCTGTTGGCCTCTCCTGGTTCCTGATAAGAGAACACAGCATGAATGTTCCCAGAAGGAACGGTGAAACAAAGAGGACAAGGTCATTCTCCACACGCTGTCCTGATCACCATAAATCACTGAAAGTGCCAGACAAATGTTTGCAATCAAAGCGTCGTCATTATGGCGGCGGGTCTGCCAGGACGAAACGGATCCCGCAGATGAGACACTCACAGAGTTTTACTGGTTACACAAATTTAACAGATGAGTTTTCTATCAGCTTAGCAGGAAAGCTGAGCCTCCAGAGGGAAATAAATAAGTCTGGAGTTTTTTGTTTTTAGATTTTTACCTCTGAACTTCTTATCAGAGCCAAAGTAAAAATGGCTGATTTCACCAAAATAAAACATTTAGTTGAGTTAACGTTTTATCAGCTGCATTGAAACAACACAAGTTCATAGCAGCAACATGATGGAGCAGCTCTCGTACTTTAGTTCTGATTTGACTTTTTATCATAATTTTTGGTAGTTTGTCCAGCTGGAAAGATTTCTGCTCTCACTTTGTTCACTGCAAAAACAAAAAAATCTTACCAAGGCTTCTAGTGCAAATGTCATATTATACTTGAAATAGGACAAAATTAACTTTCAAGTAAGTTTTCAGCAAGATACAAGAGCTTTTTTAAGTTATTAAGTCCTTAAAATTGATGGAAAAAGTTTTAATTCCACTGTCAGGTTATTTCACTCCTAACATGGGAAAAATGTCTTGTTATACGTGAAATAATCTGCCAGTAGAACCAATAGTTTCTCCATCAATTTTAAGAAGTTATTGATTTAAAATAAGCTCCTGTATCTTGCCGAAAACTTATTTGAAGTCTAGAAACTAGAAGCTACATCAAAAATACTTGGCGAGAGTTTGTGTTTTTGCAGAGTTTTCATTTGGACAGTGATTATGATGTGTCACCGTGGTAACAAGGTGTTGCATTTTATGACCGGGAGAAGTTAATTATCGCCTCAAAAGCCGAACTTTGACCCTCAAATCCCAGAGGAGTTGAGGAGAAGAGAGAAGGAGGAAGTTTGAAGCATCTCTTCCATCCATCATAAAGGCTCGTATCCCCTACTCCAGCATCTTTCTAACCATTCAGCCAGACAGAGATCTAAAGAGGAGCGGCAAAAGCAAAGGAGCTGGATTAGCAGCAGTAGCTAGCAACTGATGGTGTCATCCATGTTGATGAGAAATATTCTTTCTGTTGGCTTCATTTTGAGATGCTAGCAAATCATGACAGTCTTCAGTCAGAGGGATTTTCAGATTGGCTGCAAGATTGACTGCTGCCAGAAATACTTAAGTTGAATTAAACAAGCCAGACTCCGTTTGTTAAATAAGTGGATTTTATTAAAAATACGATATTTATTCAAAATATTCAAATTACTGTTAATTTTCACAATTTTTTACTAGATTGTGTTCAGATATAACATAAAATCCTAATGAAATGTGTTGAAGTTTGATTTTACTGTGACAAAATGTGAAAAAGGGTCAAAGAGTGTGAATACTTTTACATGGTGGTTTGTGTGAGTTCATGTCATGTAATTTCCAGGTAGCAGCAGCAATGATCCCCTGTTTCTATAAAACTGTGAGAAAACATGATAAGGTCACCAAACAAGAGGTCATGATGTGAAACCAGTGGGCCAGGAAATTATCCACAGCGACTGTGAAAGAAAAATTCGACCCGGTTTATAAACACGACCTTATTCCTCTGTGCCATTTCATTTCTGCTGCGGTTCGGACCTGAATATAATGAGACTATTTAAAAAGCCGAGCATCATTTGGAAGACGAAGAGCGGCAGAGAACCGGAGGATCTAACGACATCCTGTGAAATCTACAACAACTTACTGGGGAATTTGTAGATGGAAAGAAAGGAAAGTAGTAAAAGTCTGCCAAAAACATAAATATTTAGATTAATCTCAGAAATTTTCTAGTAAAAATAAGAAATCAAATTGATTGAAAAGTCAACAATTTTATAGAAAAAATAATATTTTAGATTAATCTCAGAATTAAAAAAATGGAAAATTTCTGAGTTTGAAAAGTCAAAAATTTACTAGAAATTTTTTTTTAGATTAATCTCAGAATTTTCAACAACAACAAAAAAAAAACACAACAAATTTTCTGAGCTTGAAAAGTTAAAACATTTGCTAAAAAAAGAAACTCTGAAATTGATCTCAGACGTTTACTAGAAAAACTTGGACATTTCTGAACTTGAAATGTGAATTTTTTTAATTTTCAGTCCTGGAAATTTGCAAGTTTCGTCTAAAAAATTTCTGAGATAAACCTCAAACTTTCTGAAATTTAGAAAAAAAAAAACTTTGATATTCTTTGTAGAAAAAGTATAGAAATTTAAAAATTCAAACATTTCTGACTTTTTGGAAATTTTCAGAGCTTGAAAATATGTTTTTTTTTCCCCCAGCAAATTTTCAACTTTTGTATTTTTTCTAGAAAAAATTCTGATTTTTTAAATGTAAATATATGTCTAATTTTTGCGTCAGTGATGGCTGTTATACTCTGTCGTAGAAATAATTTGGAAAACTTTATTTACAGTTGAAACCAGATATTTTCTTCCACTTAATAAAAAAACAAACACATTTCTTTCTCGCTGTATAATTTTAAATATTCTCATCTTTATTTACTCAACATGAATTTCTAAAAGATAACGCATAACATTGAGCTTGTGCATAAAGTACACCAGTACTTTTTGTGTATATATCACTTTGTACTTTATGCACAAGTACAGCTTGTGTATAAATTATACACAAGCTGTACTTATGTATAATTTATGCTGTGTGTAATTTTAAAAAGAGAAATACCACAAAAATCCAACTTTGAGTGATAAATGCTTGGATACAAACGATTTATTTAACCATCCAGAAATAACTTGAGTTGTCCCCTCAAACAGAAAATAATCACATTCAAAGATTAATGAATCAAGAAATTGCAGCTCCTATTATCTATTTTACAGTCGGTCTGAATTATTGCTGAATCGTTGACATCCTTTCTCTGAGAATAAAACGGATCCTCCCACATGATTTTGCCTTCCCAGTTTTCAACTGAAAGAAACGAGAAGATGACTCACCGCCTCTGAAAAAGGGGAAAAAGCTTTAAACAAACTTCCCTGAATGAAAAGTAACAGCAACTTTTCTTTCTCCTGAAGTTGTCTTGGGAACGAGTCGTGCACACACACACTTTCCACTTGACGTACATGAGACTAACACTTGACACGCACTTTACATAACAAGAAGGAATAAGGAAGGAGGGAGGAAAACCAACCAAAATCTCACTAGTCTGGAAATTGTCACAGCGAATCAGTCGGATCGTCGAGCTGAAAGCACAATAGGCAATTTGAAGTTTATGGAGGAGGAGGAGCGGCCTTTGAAGCTTCTGAAGCTGACTTGTGAATGTAATTAGCAGGCACGCTCCGTCTCTGATAACTCAAACTGTGTCGAGGAGAAACTCCCACTTCAGCCTCATTCAGTGGCTTTGTTTCACCTGAAACGGTAGCAGGTGGCTGATGCTTCATGATGTAAAAGTCGGGGAAGAGGAGAGCTGCAGAAGTGTGCCAGCTTTGATCTCAGCCCTCATCCCATTTCTACTGAGGCTGACCTGATTTCTGAGATCTGTGCAAAGAAAATGTGTTGTGATCACTCAGTTAAACGAGCAAAGAAAGAGAGGAAACTGACTAGATGCAGGGTGCATTAACACCGGCCCTCTTTGATTCGCTTTAATTAAACTCTAGTTGAAAGTTTGGCTCGTTTGGAGGATGTGAATGAGCATCTAAGGCTGTTTTCCCACATGATAGTCTGGTGGATTCAATTTGAACAGTGACAGAATTTAAACATTGGTTACATTTTACTTTTCAGAAACCTGTTCCCCTCCTCGCCTGTGGGGGCACTGCACCAAGAACCACTGAAGGAAACGACACAAAAAACTCTGAAGACACTGAGAGCAACTTCCATCTTCACAAAATGTGAAAACAATGGAGCGGCGTCAGACTTTAGTGGTTGTAGGATTTCTCTTTAGCAAAACACCATGAGCCATTTCTCTCACTAGCGCTAGGCTGGTGTTTGTTTTGGTTGTATTTACCCAGAATTCCTTTCACTGTAGCCCACTTCCTGCTTTTGGAGCATTCTTCAGTCTGCTTGGCGTTCACATATGTAGTTGAATTGCACCAGAGTTTGCTTCAACTGAACCGAGACTGAGGCTTGTAGGTGGACCAGAGTTCACACATAACAGCCTTGGCACAATAATTTATTTAAATTTAGAAAAACTCAACAGCCAACAGTATTTTTACTATCTGTCTAAATCTATTGGTACAGCTAACTGTGGATTCATTTAAGAAATGAAAAGTTCTGACCGGTCTTGCCCTCTGATTGGTGGTGTTGTAAAAAAATGACCTAAAACCTGCGACAACGCTAAAAAAAACTTTCACTCGAGAATTACTTCCTTTATCCCCTGACAAGTCTCCATTAGTTAAGCCACTTATTTCAGTTATTTAAGCTGAAACTTCCTGTCACCACAAGAACACAGATTAGATAAAAAATAATCATCAGATGAACTTTAACAGTTACTGACTGAGACATGAAGTCAGAAGTTTGTATTCTGTCTGCTGATTCAGCCTTCAGTGATCGGGGAGAAGCAGTCTGTCCTCCAAACGCCAATTAAGTCGTTGATGGTCAGATCATTGACATGCTGTGCTGATGACTGACAGGCTCTGCATGTTCCCTCCTTAATTAATTGCCAGCAGCGCGGCCACACGTGGATACGGAAGAAGATTAGGGCCAACAAGAAAAACAGATTACATTAAATTCCGACTTTAAACTCAGAATCCTAACTCTGAGTGAATCTATGTCAAAATTCAAATCAATAACCATTCAGAGGTGTATGTCAACTATGTTGTTAGTATGAAAATAATCAAGTTTCTTACTTCTTGTATGATTTGTAAACCTGCACTTTAGCCTGTCCCAAATTTATTTGGTAAATTTGTTGTCTGAAAACTAGATTAGCTTTATGGGGCATAAACAACGTAAACAATTCTGTTTCTGAGAAAAAACATCTAAATTCTGAGATTGAAATCTGTATTCCGAAAAATTTCAGAATTCTGAGAAAAAAGTTAGAATTTAGAAAAAGTAAAAATTCTACAAAAAAAGAGTCAAAATTGAGTTTTGTTAGAATTCTGAAAAAAACGTCAGAAAAAATATTCTGAGATTAAACTCCAAATTCTGAAAAATAATCAGAATTCAGAAGGAAAAAAAGTTTGAATGCAGCGATTAAGTCAAAAGTCAGAAACAGAATTTTGAGAAAAAATCGAGGTTAGTCATAATCCTGAAAAAATGTCAAAATTCTGAGAAAAAGACTGATTTCTGAGATACAAAGTCAGAATTCTGAGATTAAAGTCCAAATTCTGAATAAAAATGTCATAATTCTGGAAAAATTTAAATTTTGAGAAAAAGTCAGAATTCTGAAAAAAGCAGGAATTTGTATAAAATGTCAGAATTCTGAGGAAAAAAATGTCAGATTTTTTTAAGTAGCACTAATCCGTTTCCGTACATGTAGGGTTTGATCACAGTCATTTTTTTTTTGCAGGATAAATAAAAAAAAATTGATAAATAAGGACAGAGAGAAACTTGAAAATGACCCCAAGAATCAACTTGTTGGTTCCTGTAAATCAATTTGTCTCTGAATGATTCAGAAAAAACATGTCTGTGAGGTGGAGGCGATAAATCTTTCTAACAAACAGCGTGACGTTCTCTGAAGCAGGTTCCCCAGAGCTGCCGCCGCATTTAGGCACCAAAAGTCAACATTAGCATTTCAGAGGCTTATCTATTTTCATTAACTCACTCTTGGAGAAGATTTCCCAAAGTGTCCTGCAGCCTGAAGCAATATCAGACATTTATCGACTCCTGGGAAGGGATGCCATATTTGAAGCTTGATGCATGAGAAATTTAAATCCATTATCCTCCTTAATTAAAGCTAATATTTCAAAGAGTGCTTACGTTGCTGCGATATAGTCGGTGAACTCAGGTAGCCTCTAAAACATTAAAGCACATCGATTTTTACTCACCAGTCCCTGCATGTGTTGTTGCTGGTTTCTTATTAAGCATAATTGCTTCTGTTTTTAATTACTTTTCAATCACAACATGTAATTCTATTGTTTAATGTGATGGTGGTGAAATGGAGCAAATCCAAACCTCCTGCAGGAACACTCAGAGCAACACAACGCCGACTGTTATAGTCTTAATCTCCTTGGAGGGATTTCACAATTATAATAATTTTCATACCAAGACTTATTCTTTTTGATATTAAAAGTTAATTTAAAGAGCAACGGAGTGAAAATGCATTACAGAAACTTTTAATATTTCAAATTAAATTAGATTTGCCAATAAAACAAAAAGATAATTTAGCTTCTTATGCTGCAACATTACAGGAAATAAACTATTAAACAGAACTGAGATGTTTTTTAAGCTTTACTTATAATTTAATCTGTTTGATTTTTTAAAGTTTCATTCTCTGTTAGTGTTTCTGACTCCTGGTTCTAGTATTTGAATTATCACACCTGCTGTTTGTCACTTTACTGTTGAGGTGAACACTACCTCAGTTTTGCTTAAAATATATTATTTTCTTACACTAACAGGTTATGAATAAAGTATTTACACCTTTGCACTGAAGAGATTGTAATCAGCCAGAGGAACGTATTTTTACGTTTTTTAACAAACTACATTACATCAATTATGACTGTAATTTAACACCTTGAAATTGGGCCTCTGTCTCTTTAAGAAGCTCCTGCTCTTTCTGAAGCTCCGCCTTCAGGAAGTCATCCCAACATGTCTCCTCCACTGAGCAGCAGCTCCTTATAATGAGCTCAGCAGTTCATTATAAGGTGTTTGCTAATTGCTGCTGGCTAGTCTGAAGGAGCTGAGCGGGGGAGGAGCTTCGTCTTGAAGACGGGCTTGGCCCATCCAGCTGAATGGTTGCCATGGAGATTAAAGGATTTCTGAAACATGCATAAAATAATCAAATCAGCTCTCCAGGAATGTTGTTGGTGAGGGAATAGCATTAGAAAATTATGTAAATCTAAAAAATAAATAAATAAATAAAAATAATAATTTTTAAAAAATCGATTTTAAATAATACTGAACCTTTAAATTCACTTGTTTTTATCTACAACTTAAAAGAAGAAAATATTTCAGTATATAACAGACATATATATAAGGGTCCGGTTGTGGAGTGAGCTACCTTTTTGATTTGGATGCACCTGAATCAGAGCTGAAACTAGGTCATTATTCACGGCTGTTTTCAGATGGAAACCTTAAATTTGAGCAGCGAGACCCGCTCTGAAGCATGCAGTTCCTCAACGCCCCATCAGGATGGACATTTCTTCCTTTTCCATCCAGCCTGCCAGCCTCCGGAGCGCAGCGGTGCAGCAGGGGTCCAGGCTGCCCGCCGGAGCCGCTCTCAGCTCCGCCCGCTTCCTGTCTCCGTCCGCAGACGCGTTTTAGCGCATTAAACCCGGCGGCACAAACAGGAGGAGTGGAAGCAGTGGGAGGGCTCTCTGCTGTGTTGTTGTGATTTTTTCTCCCCTATCCTCTCCTTGTGGGTGGAAAACACTGGTGAGGAGCCACGCCGCCCACTAAACAAGCCCAAACGCGCACCAACTGGTTCCCAACCCGGAGCGGAGCCCCGACACACGGCCGGCTGGACGGACCAGAGGACGGTGAGTGCTCATGTGTTCACATTTTATCCGGAATCTCAACAAACAAGTTGTCTCTGCGTCGTTTTGCACCCAACGTGACATTTAGTGGTTTTGTCTGCAGACTTTTGCATGTGCATCCTGTTTATTTGCTGCCGCGCAGCGCGGTGGTTACACTCCAGATATTAAGATGCATTGGGACGCAGTTTTAATCTCTTTGTTTCGCTGCTTTCAGGCTCCTCATAACCTCAGGTCCTCTGACCATGTTTCCACCCTGATTGTGGCTTTCATAAGCTTCATCTCTCTTCCGCCACTTTGCAGACGCCTTCCCCTTTTAAGACAATCAGCTTTTTGTTGTAAAATTGATTTAGATTGGTTATTTCTTATACGTTTATGCCACAGGGAATATCTGCGATGCTTATCTTAAGATATAAAAGCTTATTTAATGTGAAATCTGCTCATATCTTGGTTTCTGGATCTTCTTCCTGATATCTCTTTGGCCCCTTTAACAGCCGCCGGACTCCATCCAATATTTAAGACACTTTAATTCTCAGTCAGAGTAATAGGCTGCAGGATTAGTGTGTTCTGATGAGTTTGAGCCCATTTCGGTCCTTGTTCTACAAGCTGTAAACCTTTACTGCTTGGTGAGCACTTTCCCTCTTCCCTGGGTTTTCTTTGTGTCCCTCTGTGGAGGCGACAGTCAGCAGGTTGCTCTCTATCAGATGGAGCAGTTGCTCGGTTGTTTGGACAAGATGTGCTGTTTGAAGATTCAGGTCAGTGGCGCAAAAAGTGCGGATGCGCTATATGCGACGAATAAGGGCGCCATGCTAGAGGGGGCGCCACAATATGGCAGAATAATTAGTTCTAGTTGGCATTTTATGTATTTGTTCAATCCAGATAAAGAATTTAGCTTTTGATTTCCTACCAATGTCTCTTTATCCCTTCAGCAGTGGGAATGTTATACTTACCTCTTAGACTTTTATTCCTATTTTCATAATTTTGTCTCAAATTTCAAGCTTTGCACAACCACAGAATTTGAAGCTAAAGCTATTTTTTTCTGCAAAATAGTTCAAATTTAATCAGGTTAGTTGGAGAGCATCTTCAACAAGACTTTTTAAGTATTGTTACAGATTCCCCTATTGAATTTTAGTTTAGACTTTGACTAGGACATCTAACACATGAATATAATTTGATATGAACCATCTGTTGTATCTCTGGTTGCATGTTTAGGGTGGGTGTGTTGCTGGAAGGTGAACCTCCACCCCAATTTCAAGTCTTCTGCAGCCTTAAGGTTAATTCATAGGAGGCTGGTTTAGTTTACTTTAACTGAACTCCAGTCTGTTTGTGGAGCTGTGAACTCTGGTCCGCCTACAACTCTAGGACTCGGTTTGGTTGTAGTGAGCTCCGATGTGGTTTGAATGTATTTGTGAACGCCGCCCGGACCGGCAGCTGCTTCAAAAGCAGGAAGTGGACTACAGTGCAGGGCATTCTGGGTAAATACAGGAAATGGCTTGTGGTTTTTTACCAAACACAAAAGGAGAAATCCTCCAACCACTAAAATCTAGCTCTACTCCATTTTTGTTTGCATTTTAAGAAGGAAATTGTGCTCAGTGTCTTCTTCAGAGGTTTTCATGTTTCCTTCAGCGGTTCTTGGTGCAGCGCCCCCACAGGCGAGGAGGGGAACAGGTTTTTCAAAGGGTGTTTTTGATTTGACTCAGTGCAGTGAGAAAACAAACTGCAGCTTCTGAAAATGTAACAAATGTTACAACTTGGGTCCCAAATCAAACTGAGTCTGCTTGGCTACCAGGTGGAAAAAAATATTCTTACAGGATATTTTCTCTTACCTGCATGTGGGTTTAGTGTATAATAAAGTGGCTGCTTTAGTTTTATATGCAGCCTGCAAATTTTCATTCTGGTCACGTCTGAGCAGAGGACGTTCTTTTATTTGTTTGCTATGGCAAATCTTCAGTCAGAATTTCATCTGCATTGTGACTGAGATTAATTTACAAACTTGTGAACTCTAGTTACTAAATAGGTCATTTTAACAATTGTACCTTGTTTTTTTCTCTGAACAAGTGGTGATAAGACAATAAATTTAGTAGTTTGCAGTGAAAAGTATGAAAAAGTCTTAAGGATCTAAAAATGTCTGTAGCGATGAATCATGATTAATCAATAATTGTCAACTAATTTAGTAATCCATTAATTGTTAACTGGACTTTACAGACCTAAAAAGCAATTTTTCTGAAAGAACAACCCATTCAGACCAGTAAGTAATCCAAAACTGTACAAAAAATATAAACATTTTGGACTTAAGATGAAAAAAATCCCTTTCAAAAGTAGTTTTAGCTTCACATTTTTCAAATTCAGTAAAAAAAAAAAAATCACCTATTAAGCACCTTTTGCTGTCCAATTATTAATCAGTTAATCAAAAAAATATTCAACAGTATCGTATATTGATTTTAGGAGGATTTTTTAGCTGCATCATTTGCTATCAAGCATTCACTGAAGGAATGGTGTTACTGCATTTTTGCAACAAAATGTTTCTTTTCTTACTTAAAAAATAAGTAAGAAAAGGGGTTTAGTTGTTTAGTTGTTTAGTTTATTTACTTGTTTAGTTGCATCTTTTAATTTATGTCTAATACTGCATAAAAAAATTGTGGTTAAATGAAAAACCAGCAGAATGTGCCCATTTTTGTCTGATTAATTGATTAATCATCAGAATAATTGATTAATTGTTAGTCATAAGGTGTTTTTGTAAAGAAATGCAACACTTGAGCTCCAACATCAGGCTAATAAAGAAGCTGTTATACTGAATTTACTTTTAAAGTCTTTTGCTGTTTGGCTCTTTGTTGCTCTCAGTTGGACCTAATGGATTCCACTTCACATCAACACCATTTACCTGCTTCAGTACTCTGTTATCGGTGATCAATAATCTATAGGAGAAATCTGCTGCTACACAGAGTCTTTGTTTCCAAATGAACTTCCTAATTTTCCTTAACATCATGATTCTGCTAGAAAACACAAGCAACTTGCAGTAGATTTGGATGTAGATTTTTGCAAACCTCATCCAGGCTCTTCCTTTATTTTCACGTCGGTCTCCGAAACGCTCCTGATTATGCAGATCTACGGGATTCTGAACTCTCAGGAGGAATATGTCTCTTAATATCGCCCACACTTAAAGGTATTTGCTTTATCTCACTGCTGCCTGACTTGTGTGAGGAGCCAGAGGATGTAAAGACAAACATTGCTTTTAAATTTTATTAAGGAGCCGAGCTGAAGATGCGTTTGCTGCTTTAAATTTCTCCCGCTGAGGTTAACCTGTCCTGGCATCTTACCCACCTGTGTTTCTGTTTTTGTTTGTTTTCTGTCTCTGTTGGATAATGAGGAAGATTCAGTTTTACTGTGGTAGAAAAAAACAAGATTTTAGCTTCTGAAATTGTATTACACTGAAAAATATATTACTGTTTAATGAGATTAATCGTGATTAATCGATTATTCAAATAATCGTCAACTAATTTAGCAAACGATTAATAGTTAACCGAGGTGTTCAGACTCAAGGTTATTTATTAAACAAACAACACATTCAGAGCAGCAGGTCAGCCAAAAATGTACAGAAATACTTTTTGTAAATAAAATAAAAGTTCTTTCTTTGTATGTGAATCTGTTCACATTTAACAGGATGAATAAAAAATAAGCAGAATGATGCAATTTTTTACTCTGATTCATCGATTACTCTGACGATTAATTGATTAACAATTAGAATAATCAATTACTAAAATAATCGTCAGCTGCAGCTCTTTTATTGTTTATTTATTTTATTTTAAGCATATTTACAATCCATTTGAAGTTTAATGTAACGTTATGAAAATGGTTAGCCTGTAATGCTAACGAAACGGGATGCATCAGTACAATCCACACAGAAATGACAACAGGCATGTCAGCAAAAGTTTTTATTTAATGCTCAGGCTGTCCGTCCACTCGGATGTGGCGTCTTGGAAGACCAGAAATTATACGTATTAATTGTCATTGTAGATAAAAATCAGGAGTAAATTTCCATTTAAAAAACTCAGAAATGTTGAGATTAATATTAGAACTTTTCTAGCAAAGAGTGAAAATTTCTAAGATCCAAAAGTTTAACATTTTTGAGAAAAAAATCTCAGAAAAGTTGTAGAAAAAAAACAAACAAAAATTTGAGCTCGTAAAGAAAACATTTTCAACTTTTGGAGATTTTCTGAGTTTCAAAATATATATATTTATTTATTTATTTACTTTTAGAGCTCAGTGATTTCCAAATTGTTTCTGGAAAATTTCTGACAATCTAAAAATTATTGCTTCCTGTTTTTGTCACTGTTGACTGTGTGCTGTGTTTCTTTGACTTTGTATTTTTGTGTTTTTATGATTTAATGCATTTTGAACTGCCTTGTTGCTGAAATGTGCTACACAAATACACTTGATTGATTGATTGATTGATTGGCCCTAATACACCATTGTATGAAACACAACCTGACTCATTAATTCTTTATTTTGTATTTGTTTTTGCCACCATGTCATTTTAAATTACCACTACATCGTTGTTGTCTGGAAATGCTACAGCGCCACCACTTGGCGTGGTGGACCTTCTACACCATTTGAGTGCATTTTTAGTTAAAACTGTGTTGGTTTCTGTGTGAACAAAAGCTATAGGAAGGTTTTTTGATGTCTGATTTCCAGTTGAATTTGTCAGGATTTAGTTTCTGCCCTCTGCTGCTTGTTGCGTTAACCTTTCTGGGTCTTCAGTTCGCTCCTCCTTGCTCGCCATACATCATTTCCTGCTTTATTTCGTCCCTGTTTTACAGAAGTCTTCCTCCTTGTCCTCCTCCTCAGTCTCCTTCATTAATTTCTCCTCTCCCAGGATGCTGGCAGGTCCACTTCCACCTTCCTCTGGTGATTCATTTGCATCTCGGCTCCACACGGCTGCCCAAGTGTTTTCTGGGAGTCAGGTGGCTAATTGGTTCCCATCTGTTGGGAGAAAACGGCCTTTACGGTTTCTTGGGTGATTTCTGTCAAGAGTTTTTAGCATATTGATTGAGTTTGTTTCCTCTCTACCGAGATTTAGTCCCATTTCTCCCTGGAGTGTTTATCTTTTTTCCTGTTTTAGTTAAAGGTTTTGAACATCCATCCATTTTCTTCCCTAGTGGGTCGGGAAAGGTTTGGACATTTCTTGGTTATTTCACAGCGTCTTAAGTTTCTCTTATCTAAGTTGTTGCTCGCGTGTTTTTATGGTTGTTTTGAGCTTACGAGAGCATAAAAGACTCGTACCTTCCCTCCGCTATGTTTAATAATTTCACAATCCTTATCTGTGCTGTGAGTTTCGCTCTGCGTGAAGATAAGGCTGAGAGAAGGAAGTTGTTTAGTCTCGCTCAAACCCAGCAGACCAAAACAGGAAGTGACAGGAAACCCTGAGTCGGTGCATGTGCAGCAGACAGCCAGTCAGAATGACTACAGACAAATCCTCATGACGGATGTTATATGAGAAAGTCAATATTTACAGTGTTGACTCTTAGCTTTGCAGAACAACTCATGCTTGTTGAAAATTTTCATATTTTACCTTGTCACAACGTCAACTGTCAGTGTGTGCTGTCTGCTAGAGAGGTGGAGGATCGATTATTCTGACGATTAATCAATTAATCGGATTAAAAATTGGCCTTTTTAAAAACAATGTGAGAAATGCCTTAAAGTTTGCTAATAAACAAATGATTAAATTCTGTATTTAAATAACTTTATTGCCAATAATGCGATCATGTAGCACTCGCTTAGTAAATCTGAACCAGGTGAAGCTTTAACTGCTTTGCAAGGAGATTTGGGTGAAACGTATTTACAGACAAAAGTGTTTTTATCTTAAATGCAAAATGTAAATGCTTTAAACTTCTCCCGCTGAGGTGAACATGTCCTGGCATCTGATCCACCTGTGTTTCTGAGGAAGATTCAGACTCACTGTGGTAGAAGAAAACAAGATTTTGACTTCAGAAATTGAAAAACATATTACTGTTTAATCAGATTAATCGCGATTAATTGATTGTTGACGTAATCGTCAACTAATTTAGCTACTGATTAATTGTTAACTGGATACACAGACTCAAAAAATGGCAATTTTTTGAAAGACCAACATATTGAAAGCAGTAGTTAAGCCAAAACTCTACCAAAAATACAGACATTTTGTATTTAAAATAAAAATCCCTTCTTTGTCTGTAAATCTGTTCTACCCATAAGGTGACAGTTTTAGCTTCACATGGTTCAAATCCTGTAAATGCAAAATGTATATTTTTCTACAGTTTTGGCTTAACTACTGCTGTTGTTTTTTCTGTCTGTTAACGATTAATCGATTACTAAATTAGTTGACGATTAATCGTTTCAGTCGTATCTGCATGTAACTTTGCTCCCAACTATTCAGCCATTCAGCTGCTTTTTAATAACTTTGGTTAAGAAGTTTTTTTTTTTTTGCATTTTTCCAGTTTTTTATGGAATAATTGTATTAACACTGGAACTGGACGATATTTTAAATATCCAGAATAAATAAACAAAACATCAGAAAAAACTAATAAAATGAATTATAAATGAAACTGTCCTGCATAGAAAAGGCAAGTTGAGACCAAAACACCAGACTGAAGAGTTTTATCATCCAGGTTTTGATTGGGAAAAGAAAATCGATAAATCAGACAGATAGAAACGATTGAATTTGTTTTAACTTATCATTCAATTAATCAATTAATTGCTTTATTGTGACGGACTGAACTGAAACAGACAAAATCAAACTGTAACAAACCTTACAAATGGAAAGAATTTATAATGTAAAACAAATAATAAAACATAGAATTAGACTGTCAATATCAGAACCGATACAGATATTGATATCGGATCGGTTCATCTCTGAATTCAAGACATTTGTGCTAGAAACTAGACTAAAATTACTTGGTAAGACTTTGTGTTTTTGCAGTGTAACGTCTTTGTTCAGCTTTACATTCCCAACTTCTCTAACGGATTGTGAAAGCAAGGTAAATGATTTGCCTCCGACAATACGCCACGCATTAGCCCTCACCATTCGTCACTGTTTACAATCCACCCAGCAAGCGGAAAATAACGGCATCCATCATCAGCAGAGACGCTGCCCTCTAAACAACAGGGCCACCGGGAGCGACGGTGATGGATTCAGATTGGATCCTTTTCAGGAATTCCTTGTCACAGGTTCCCTGCGTTCATCAGAAACAGAGTCATTAAGGCCCGGTGGATGCGGCTCTGCATACTTAGGATTACAGAGGCTGGATGGAGAGCTGGGAGCAGGAATGAGAAAACAGCAGCAACAAATCCCCGTATGAAGACACTGGAGCTGCCTTTCAGAGGCTGTTGGTGCATTTTTACAGGAAGTGTCTCCGTTTTTGAGAGTTTTTTTCTGCCACTATAAACCTCGTCTTTACCTCATTGTTCCACGTTTCTGGCTCTCCCTCATGGGAAATTAAATTTATCCAAGTAATGCAGCGCTGAGTTTCAGTCTCTCTGTGGATCACAGAAGGTCAGCTGGACAGCACAAATATTTCACTTTTTTTTGCAAATAAAAACCTGAAAAGTGTGGCATGCATTTGAGTGAATACTCACCTTTCACTGCAGTTTTAACTGGCAGATGTTCAGTGATTTTTAAACTTACTTTGTTTTTCTTTGCAAGAACAAAATATTACCAGGTATTTTTGTTTAGTTTCTAGTGCAAATATCTTCATACTCTTGAAATAAGACAAAACTAACTTACAAGTAACTTTTCAGAAAGATATAGGAGCTTGTTTTAAGTCAATAATTTCTTAATATTGATACAAAAAATGCTAGTTCAACTGCCAGATTATTTCACTTACAACAATAAATTTTCCCATGTTATAAATTAAATAATGTGCCAGTTTAAATCATTATTTATTTAAAACAAGCAAACATCTTGCTAAAAAATTACTTGTAAGTTAGTTTTGTTTTATTTCAAGTGTAATATCTAGCAATGTGATAATAAAACAGCTTAAATTTTAGCACATGCTGAGTTATTGTTTTTTAAAATCAGTTTTTTTTCTGTTTGGTTGATGAAATCACTGAATCCTTCATTAGAAGACGATTCTGTTTGCAGTTACCATGGAGCGATTTAATAAGGCATTCATAAACGTTTCCCAAAATGTCTGAGCGAAGGCGGCGCTTCCAGAGTCACAGTCTAATGATCCGGGGATGATTGACGATCGGTCTGAAGGTGTGTGTCGCTAAGCAGCGGGATCAGCTGATGATCCATGGGATTTATATCTGAGCCAGGTGTGAACGCTGATTGATGTTTGGTATTTCAGACTGCGTTCGAAAGCCTGTGAAGGTCTTCATCATACAACATGGCCCTGCAGTCGTTCACTTGGCCTCTTGACCTTTAATGGACTGCAAACGCTCACCAGTTAGCTTCGCTTTACAGGTCTGAGCAAATTCTGACCATCTGCTTCATGGTTTAGACAAAAGTTAATCTTCCTCGTCATGTCGCAGTTTGATCGGGCATCAACTAGACACCTGACCTACTTATCTTTTATTCCAACATCTGGAGCTGTCTGCCTCGCCTCAGCGGCGCACACAGGCCTTCATTATTTATCACGACTTCCCACAGTCGGTTACAGCTGCTCTTCATGAAATCATCAGAGAAAATGACTGCAGCAGCAGCACATCACGGCTTTTATGGAAGCAAACACAAGCACTTTTTCATAATCGTTTGATCCGCAACGTATGATGGCATATTAGGGCCGCTGTAAGATGGGGTAAATTTCCATCAAAAATAATCATACATTGAAATTAATCCCAGAAATGTTCAGGAAAAACTCTGACATTTCAGAGTTTGAAAAATCGGAAATTTCCAAGAAGAAAAAAAACCCCTCAAGTTTTGAGATTAATATCAGTACTTTTCTAGAAAAAAACATGGAAATTTCTGAGAACAAAGTTGAAAATTTGCAAAAAAGAAAAAAAAATCCTATATTTAAGGTCTCATCTCCTTAAATGATAAATCATTTAAGGAGATAAATTTCCTCAATTTCTTTTACAATTTTTTTTCTACAAAAAACCCTCATTTTCTAGAATAGAAAAAATTTGGAAATTTCTCATTTCAAAAAGTTGAAAATTTGCAAGAAAAATACTTGTATAATTTCAGATTAAAAAAAAAAACCCTGTGGAGATTTCAAATTCACATTCTGGAAATTTTTGACATTTGAAATTCATTAATTTCCATGTTTTCGCAAGAACATTTCTGAGATCTTATAATTAAATATAATTTTCTTGTAAGTCTTTGACATCTTTTCAAATAAACATTTCTGGGGTTTTTTTGTTTTTTTTTACAAATTTTTGACACAACGACCTCCAAAATTTCCATGTTTCTTTTTGAATTTTTTTAGATTAATATCAAAATTTCTGAGTGAAAAGATTGGAAGTGGGTTTTGGGGAACAATAATTAAATTTGGGTCGCATTTCCCTGCTGTAGCCCAAGTTACATAATCTGACCCGTAACCAACAGATCGGATCATTTTGTCAAAAACGGCTCTGGAGTTTCATTATTGTCTGTCTTGATGCTAGCTGGCGGCGCTGGAGCTCTCCATTATCATCTCACTATATTAAAAACTTTACTCCTAACAATGTTTTCACTGGAAAAACTCTCTTTATGGTTAAACTTTAGAAAACTGGCTAAAAATACAGCCTTTCACATGTGGTTTTATTTGATAGATATTACTAATTCTTCCAATCTGTTTGGCTGTTAGCCTGTGAATCCATTACAAAATTGATCCATTTATTTTCAGCAAAAATATGCAACTCCAGATCCCTGTAATGACCTCAGCATTGCAGCCTGATAACAACGGTGAACTGGAACAATCCCAGCTCTGTTAACAACAATGCCTCAAAACTGAACATTATGTCTCAGTAGGGAGATTTGCATGAAATTGTGGTTATGTCACAGTGGAAAGAGTTGTGGAAATCATTGTTTATATTTCAGGATGACCTCAGCTTTTCTGGGAGGACGTTTTGTAGAAAAGTATGAGTCACAGCACACCTGCTGTCACTGCTGCTGCTTCGTTTTCAGCGTTGGAGAGCAGGAACCCAGAGGGGTGTGGTGTGACGGAGGTGAGCCGCAGCGAGGTGGAAGTGAGGATGAGTAATCAGGAAAAGTTTAGACGAAGGGCAGATGAAAGGCAGACAAGCTCTTTGACTTTTATTTAAATTTATTTGAAGCACAGCATAAAATCTGAATATCTGGATGTCAGGTTTTCTGATGTTTTTGAGATTGTCATCTTTGGAAATGTTATTTTTTGTACAGAATTCTCTAATTTTGCTTTTTACTTTTGTATTTTTGTTCAATGTGATCAATAAACCTCGTCTTTATTTTCTGTTTGAATATCAGTTATTTTTGTTTTGTATATGTTTTTTATTTTGCTAGCTAACTAGCTAAAAGTAATAGTTCAGATTATTCCACATATTACAAAATATTTTTTCCATGTTACGAGTGAAATGATCTGCCAGTGGATCGAGTATTTTTTCCTCAATATTTATTGACTTGAAACAAACTGAAAGATTACTTGTAAGTTAGTTTATCTTATTTCTAAGATATTTTCACTAGAAACTAGAACAAAAATAGTTTTTTGAAATCTGTTTTTAACTTTTCTTGTAGGTCTGTAAAGCTGATGTACAAGATACATCACGACAAAGCCACTTTTGCCCATTAGGGGTTAATTTTTGCTTCAAAAAAGCGATGTGATTGGACGCTGGAAAAGACTATTGTTGTGCTAAAAGGAGTTAGCTTATCAGCAAAGCTATTCAAGCCTACAATAGCATCTCAATGCTAAACATGTAGCATCAGCACATACAGTAATTTAGTAGGATTAAGTCTCTTAGAATTGAAAATGTTGCTTATTTGGTCAACATTGTCACAAAATGTGTGATTACTTGTAGACACTATACTTATATTTATGTATATCAGTGCTGTTATTCTCTTTCCTTCTACCACTTATCTTTTATTTCACCACTTCATATTTCCAGCCGTGTCTTTGTGAGCTTCGTCCATTTGCACCATAATAAAGACGTAGTGTCTCTGGATTTACCACCGCTCAGCGCTGCCAGTGATTCTGTCCCCTGCTGTCAGATTTATACACTTGGCATTCGTTCCACAGATCATTGCTGGACATAAAACAAGCGATGGGTAGCGAGGATGTAAGAGGAGAAGGTGCTAAGATGAATCATTTTTCTTTTTTCTTTTTCATTTTCATCCGGAACATGATTGCTGCATGTATAGCAGATTTAAAAAGCAGTTTTCCTAACGGCGATCCTTCAGTTGTGTGTCTTTCTCAGCACTGAAGAGGTTTTTCTGACTTTACCTTTGTTGTTTTTGCTCTACTTGGTATTTGGTCTGAATCAGCACCAAGAGGATGACAAACTGGGCCGTGCTGCGTCCCCTTCTGCTACATTAGGCGCCTCAGTGGCTGTGGATTTCCATGGAGGCCGGCGCTGTCTCGCCAAGCACCTTGCTGGCGGGGAGGTTGACGGCAGCATGTGGCACCAGTTGACCCCTTTGAGATGCTTTAATTAACCCACACACAAAGAGAAACACACAGATTCAGCTACATGTGCAGAAAACCTTTAACGAGGACGCACTGAAAAACTGAGCCGATATCTGATATTATTTTACTGAGTGTTGTAGGGCTGAGCAACAAATCGATTTCATAGTTCAGAGTGATGTCAGCGCGCCAAGGGCAACCATTTATTTGGCAAGCTTGTTTTACAGCTTCTGTTTATCACACTTTGAATTCAGGAATATGTCAAAATATAACAGTCAGGCTCAGATTTCATTTTTTAATTAATTCAGAATTATGGAAGAGGATCAGTGTCACTAAAAAAAACATAATTCAGACTTTTTATTTCAAAATAAATTAAAATTCATTTTAATTTATTTGATTAAAGTTGAATTTAATAATTGACTTTTTCTCAGAATTCTGATTTTTTTGCAGAAATTTTATTCTCAGAATTTAGATTTTCTCAGAATTCTGACTCTTATCTCAGAATTTTGAGAAAAAAGTCAAAATTCTTTATTTTTTTTACCCTAACTCTTTCCCATGCATAAAGGGGTAATATCAGGAGAATGAATTAGTAATTTTCAGATAATTCTAACATAAAAAATTTAAGATTTTTTTAGTTAAACTGACTTTTTTCTTATAATTTTAAGGCGTCCTTTTTATTTGTTTCTCTTGATTGAAGTGAACCAACACCTAACCAGATGAAAGTGCAGCTAATATTGTCATCCATCAACATTTCCATCTGTTTTCCAGACGTCACCGTTTGCTCTTTATCTTCGGTATTTGATGTCTCGCTCCTCCTCGTTCCTCTTTGCAGCTTTTCTCAACCCCCCGTTTGTTTGAAGGACTTTTCAGCTGTTTGCTGAGTTCTAATGAATGCATGCAGAGCATAATCCTCAGATCTGGATCTGAAGCACATTTCACATCCACATCAAACCCGGTTGTCTAAGTTAAAGCGCTAAACTTCTCATTGATGTCTCATAAACTCCATCCTGTCCGTCTCCCTGGGTGTTCCTCCACTTCCTCGTTCGTCTTTGTCTTAATGGGACAGCTGATTGTTTTCCTCCTTGTGAGCATGTTTCCACACAATTTGAATTAATTGGATTGTAAATTGATCCCACTTTGGAGCTCAGACCCTGGAAGCCGGAGCATCGGCTGCATACAGCAGTTTAATCTGAATGCTAAATGTTATTAAAAGCCTCCACTGCTTCCTCTGTGTAGGACAGTGTGTACCTGGTAATGAGAAAAGAGCCCCACGGGCCTGTTGCACTCATTGTGCGCCAGCATGGTATAATTCAGTAATTAATTGCCTTAGTGCCTGGATGGCGCTGTAATGGTTGGGAGATAAATAACACGACCTGCTGGTTCTGGTCCATACGAGGATTTCCGAACCTAAAAGGAAAGAAGCGTCAGGCTGTAATGATTTTATAATGAGAAGAAAAGCTGCAGGCCAGTGACGCACAAATTCAGTTTGAAATAAATCACTGTCTGAATTTAAGTTCAAAGATGATTTGAGTTATTGATCAGTTTCTTCTTTTGCCTGAAATCATTTCACGCAAACTGGAGAGAAAATCCGGAAAAGAAGAATTGGTAAACACACATATGACGACTCGGCGAAAAAATGGCAACATCTCAATTACAACTGAAACGATTAATCTGATCAGTTATGATTAATCGGCTATTTATGTAACTGTAAACTACTTTAGTAGTCAATTTATCATCAGAATAAGCAATTAAAGACTAAACCAATTTAAAAGTAACATTTTAGTAAGATATAGGAGTTTGTTTTAGGTCAATAATGTCTTAATACCAATAAAAAGTTTTAGTTCCACTGGCTGATTATTTCACTGATAAAATGGGAAAAATGTCTTATTATAAGTAGAAATGATCTGACAGTAGAACTAATACTTTTTCATCAATATTAACACATTATTGACTTAAAACAAGCTCATATTTCTTGCAATAAAGTTGCTTGTAAGTTGGTTGTCTTATTCCAAGTGTACTAAGATATTTACACCAAACTGAACCAAAGTATTTGGTCAGATTTTGTGTTTTTGCAGTGAAGTGGTCGTGAGTTTCCACCTCCCAATAAGTTGCCTGAGGAAAACAAACAAAGCCAGGAAAGTGAGTCATGACGCACCTACAGACCGGCCGAACAGCAAGTAACTGTTTCTATTGGACCCAACACCGACCCGTCTTTGGTCATAACAGGATGTAACGATGGCCGACCCATTCAGGCCCAAACCTGGACCGTCTGAGCCAAGAACTATTGTTCTGCCTCCCAGGCTGATGGATGTCAGTAACTGTTTCTCATTTTCTCTTTACTGCATGATGCGCTGCTTCTTTTAGCCTGCTTCGTGTTTTCAGACAGGTTCTGACAGGCACTGGGCTTTGGGTGCCGATACTGAATCAAAAACAGTTTGGAGTACTTTCTTGTACTCACTCAGGTTATCTTTGACTGACGTTAGGATTTTTATTATTTTTTTAAAGGGGATATATTATTCAAAATTTGTATTTTGCACATTTTTGTACTTCCCTTTAGGTTTCTACTGTTTCTAAAAACAGCCCAAATGCTTTAAAAACTTTTTTTTTTTTTTGACAAAATGTCATGAGGTGTGGTTGGTGGTGATGAGGATGAGCACAGGGACCCAGCTTGAGATGATGATTAATTTAATGAAGAGAATAGCTCAAAAACAGTCCAGATCTCAGGCAGAGCGGAAACACAGAGGCTCAGCACCGGTAGCACCTGAATTCAACAAAGACTGACACGACGAGTTTAAGCCGACACAGGACTTCACAGTTCAACTGTGCCGGCAGACGAACTATCATTAGACAAGGACCCGACAAGAGACAAAGACAACAGGTGGGCTTAAATACGCAGGGAGGGTAATCAGGGAATGAGACACACCTGGGAAGCAATCAACAGGGAAGACAGGACAGGAACAGGACTAAACACAGAAAACCTCAAATAACTGCACCAAACACACAGATCACAACACAAAAAGTTAATGTTTTTTGTTGCCATTATCTAGTTACTTTTGCACCATTACCTAGCAACACCAGCCAAGGACTGCCCCATTACCTAGCAACCAGAGTTCCAGCACGTTTGGTCAGTTGGTTTTATGCGCTGTGCAATGGCTGCTGGAAGAGAAAAGTCCAGTGGTTTCTGGACTTACCATCCAGAAACCACTTGCTGCATTTTTGTTTGTGCAGCTGGTTCCACTTCTGCTTTTCAAAGATGTACGGTTGTATAATTGCGCATCTGTTTGCAGCTGTTTTCATGCATGAGTGTAAACATTGAGTTCATTCTGAAATCAACTGACTGGAATCTTATCTAAGAATGACTTTGTGCAAAAAATGAACATGTTTTATATAGACAAATCCCAACCTGTTCAAGGAAGCACATTAGATCACCTTTAAATCTAGAACAGTTATCAGCTGGAGTGTGCAGGTGATGTTTTTGATTTATTTGCAGGCGTTTCGTTTTTCTTCTTTCTTTTTTTGTTGCTACTTTGCCGTTTCTCTTTGAGACTCCCGATAACCCTTTAATTTCGTCGCACTGATACGTTTTCCAGTCCGGGCCGTGTCTGAATTTGCTCTGACAGAATTTTAAATGTCACCCATCTGAATCCTGCTCTCCCATTGTACATCTCTATTCTGCTCATCCCGCCCGCCGTGCTTCCACAGCGGCGGCTCTGCGGAGCGGCGGACGTTCCTCACAATGGAGATGACAGGATAAAAAGAGAAAGAGAGGGGTGAAGAATGAGTGAAGAGGCAGAGGAGAATGGGAGGAGATGTGAAAAGGCCATGGAAGGAGGATAAGCCACCGCGTCCCTGTCGTCTTGACATTTCTCTCTGTCTCCCCTGAGAATGAAAACCCAGATATAAATGTTCCAGACTGATGATGGAGTAGAGGAGGAGGAAGAGGCGGAAAGGTGGGGCTCCGTCAGTTTTAGTTGAAGTCACTGTGCGATCCGTTTTCATACGTTGTTCTCATGTGACGTCACACTTCCAGGAACTTTGTAGCTGACAGCCATCTTGGTAGGCATCTGTAACTAACTGTCATGACAGTTGCTATGGGGTTGCTATGACAACAATAAACAATCCACATTCTGGGTCTGATAGTTTCGTTGTTATAACTTTCTCTTGTACTTTGTCAAGACTTTCAATATCAATTTAATTTTGTTGGTCCCAAAGTCAGGGTTCATCTGCACTTGCCTACCAAGATGGCGGTTCAGCGGTGTGGATCACTTCCTGTTACGACCAAGTATTGAAATACTTCCAGGGAGGGCCCTTTTTTCATTTTGTATGTCATTATAATTGCAGAAATAGTGTATGATTTAAAAATGATAGCAAGAAAAAGATAAATGGTTTTAACACAATTTTCTAGACTGCTAAATATTTAGATTGTAAACGAAATATTTAATTTTGAGCTTAATATTTGGTTTCAAACTAAGTATTTTTATCTAAATGTGTAGATTTCTAACTACATATTTTATTTGAAGTTAAATATTTAGCTCTAAATTAGATATTTTGCTAACTAGATATTTAGTTCCAAACATTGAATTTTCAAACTAAATATTTATTTTCCAAACAAAGATTTTAATAGAAAAACTCAGAATGTAGCTTTCTAATTAAATATTCAGTTTGAAAGTTAAATATTTTAAATATTTTTCTCCAAATTAAATATTTAGTTTGAAACTGTGACATTTATAAATATATGAATAACATGTTAAATATGACTTTGAAAAATAAACGCCCATTTTTATATGACTGTTTAAAGTAAATTATTGCTATTCATTTTTTTCTGTTTACCTTTATGAACATTATGCTTCTGCAGAAGGTCAATAGTGACACAAAGACATGAATATTGAATTATTGAATATTATATTCATGTCTAGCAGTGAGGGATGTAATTAAAGGGTTTCGGCGTCAGCGGTTTGCGCCGGACTAATTTGTTTAAGAAGCGCTGAATCCGCCGCTGACGTTGCGACTGTCGTGGCGGCAGCTGTTGCCGGTCGCTATGGCAACAGGAGGGTCCCACAGGTGTCCGCCTTAATATAAGAGCGCTCCCGGAGTGAACCGCATTTATATTCAGCAGTTTGCAGCAGGTGCTGTTTATCCTCACCTGCTGGATGCGCAGGAAGTCGGGCGTCCATCTGCAGCAGGTGTCTTCCTGCTCCGTTTTAAATTACCGCTCTGCTGATGAAGAATGGGGCTGACCTTTACCGTCCGCCGGGACAGCCGGCGGGACACTCCGCCTTTTTATTTTATAAAAGCTGCGGCCGCGTTTTGAAGAGTTCCTGCTTCTGGAAAAGTCTGGAAGGAAGTTAAAGTTCTGCTCAGGTCGGGATGAAAAGAGGAAAGAAATGAGAGAAAGAAAAATATTTAGATTTTAAGAATTTATTCTGTCTGTCGAACATCCATCCATCCATCCTCATGTTTTATCATTTCAATGCTGATGACATTCATCTTTACTTTTCTATTCATCCACCTGAATATTCAGTTTTCCTCATATGAACTGTTTCAGTGGGTTGAATTAACGTTCCTCTGGTTTCTGTCTGAACTGTCGTCCTAACCGCTGAAGCCTTTTGACCTAATTTAGGTTTTAACAGTTTTTTCCTCTTCCTGCCGTTTCAAGCAGCAGATTTATCTTTGTTACCTTCTTTCTGTCATAATGTGTGGCTTTAAAGTGGACCTAAATACAGCAGGCAGACGTGTTTTAGTGGATTTTAATAAAATAATGAAAACAGAAAATCATGGAGATCACAGGGAGCCAGAGCAGAACAAAAAACTCACAGGAACCAGGGCAGAGGGAGAGTACACAGCAGAATCTAACAGAGTAGGGTACTAACTAGTTACATTTCCATAACTTTTTTGTAAAAAATTACTTTTAGGAGTATTTTTACTATGCTGTACTTTTTTTTACTTGAGTAATTTTATTATGAAGTATCGCTTACGTTACTTGAGTAAAATTTCTGGATCAAAAACAATGTTTTTTTATCAAAAGAAACAGATTTGCAAACATTTTCTTTTACCTGATTTTATTTTTTTGCTACTTATATGAATTATTGTAATTTTTAAAATACCTAAATTTATACTTAACTTTATATTTTGGTCCATCTGATGATATAATTTCTAAACCTTAAGTAATTGATCATTTGATCAGTTGCTCAGTAACTGAGTAGACTTTTTTCCAAATATGTTTTTACTTGTTTTTACTTGAGTAAAATCTTTGGGTTCTCTGCCCACCTCTGGAATCCAACACTAGAGAATAACTATGGATCATAATTAAACTAGAGGAACAAAGAATAACTAGACACAAGAAATAAACATAATAAACTAGAATCACTAAGGAAGGACTGAACTAAAGTAAAAGTAAGAAAATAAGCGAAGGAATACTGAATGAACAAACCTCAAACCAGCTCCGGATCCGAACAGTTTAAGATTTTACTGCAGGTTATCAAACCTCTTCCCAGATCAGTCTAGAAGAAAACCGTCCAGTTTACTGTAAGTGGAATAACTTCCACTCCTCCCTCTTATTATTCAGCCTCTCTGCAGCGTTTAGCGCAGCAGCTGCGCTGTGTCAGACTGCTGCTTTTGGGATTGGTTTTCTCTGCGTGGCGCTCGATAAGCAGCACAGCTTTATCTGCATCCAGAGGCCAAACCTCGGCGTGTTTTGGGACCGGTCCTGCAGCTCTG
Source organism: Poecilia mexicana (assembly GCF_051168715.1). Classification (NCBI taxonomy): domain Eukaryota; kingdom Metazoa; phylum Chordata; class Actinopteri; order Cyprinodontiformes; family Poeciliidae; genus Poecilia; species Poecilia mexicana. The sequence continues at coordinate 21,280,779 of NW_028263389.1, read as the reverse complement.
CCTCCACCCGGATGGCCGCTGATAATCTCCGCTCCTCAGGTGGCCTGGCTGGAGCTGCCGGATCCAAACAAGCCCCCCTCCTCACTTCCATTCTCACTTTGCTCGCCGAATAAACGACGTTCCGCTTTGATGCTTTAAAAAAGAAACTCCAGATGGTGAGCAGCCGATAACCAGGGAAGGTGGCCACGCATTTTACACTCAATCTATAAATTGTTTTGCTCGTTTTCCTAAGTTGTTTTTTTTTCAGGGTTTTTCAGGATTACCATGCCTGTCATAAAAAATCAGTTAATCACGTGTTAAATTAAAACAAGCTCAATAATTTCCATTTGTATGATTTATAATTTTTCTCCTTTTGTATCAAAAAATTGGATGACAAAATTCTCGATGTTCTTTCTGGTCAGGGGACAGTAAACGCATCCTAAGACTCTGGCATTCACCCGATGGCGTATTGGCAGCCCTGACGGATCGCCAGAATGTCTTCCTGTCTCTAAAATAAACGGCAGAGCTTCGGTAGATGTGGTAGTTCAGTGTTGGAGCGCTCGCTCGTTCCTCCACCAGTTAGATCAAACTCAACACCAAAATGGAAAAAGAAGGAAAAACGAGACCAGCGTTCACTAAATCAGAGGGATTTGTGGCTTGACTCCATTTTGGATCGATATTCAGGCAGTTTGAACTCGTTTTTTAAAGCTCTTTTAATAAATAAAATCAGGCCTTTAGTACATCTTTAACTGTACTTTTTTATAAGACATAAGTAGTTTTCTCTGTTTTCTGATGACCCTGGGACACCCAGACAAAGAAAACATGAAAAATAATAAATTAAAGGTGACCTGTTCCACTATACAAAACATGTTCAGTACATTTTGGAAAAAATAATTCGTAGATAATGAGATTTTAGTCTATTTTTATCTCCTGTCAGAATTAGCTGTTTTAGAGACTACTGTCACTAAAACAGTTAAATCATTCAGATTTAAAGTGGCAGTAGTCACTGGCCACACCTACTAACTCAACATTTACACTGTGAAAATGGCTCCAAACAGACGTGCAATTATACAACCGTATGGCTTTGAAAAGCAGAAGTGGAGCCTTCTGCATAACCAACCAAAATGCAGCAAGTGGTTTCTGGATGGATTGACAACAAAACTCTTATCTTTTTCAGCAGCCATTGTACAGTGGTAAAACCAGCTGACCAAACATTCTGGAACTGCTGTAGTTGCTAGGTAACGGGTGGAACTCTGCTGTGGTTGCTAGGTAACGGGTGGAACTTTGCTGGGGTTGCTAGGTAACAGGGAAGTGCCTGCTGAGTTGTGACGTTACTTTCCGGAGGTTTTTGAAACGTCTCGTTTTCCAAACACCAAAAAAACATTTTCTTATTGCCAACTGGGTGTTTTTTTTAATCTTTTTTATTTATTTTTTTTAAAGTTCTTGGACTGTTTTTAGAAGAAATAGAGATCAAAATGGAAGTATAAAAACTTGCAAAATGTGAATTTTGTACAATATATTCTATTTAACTGCTATTATTTTGTAGAAATAAGTTTTCACTTTGAAATAAAAGGGCTTTAAGAAAATTTATTTTTAAATTCCCAATTTCCTCAATCATGATTGATTCCTAAAAGAAACAAAAAGGCTAAAATATCCAAGGTGCTGAATACTTTTTATAGGAACAATTTTTAACAAACAGGAGCCTGCTGGGGTGATAAACAGTCTGGTTTTATTTTAGCTCTACAGAGTGTAAAGTAAATGTGGCTGTGTGTGTCTCCATGTGTCCCTCCACCTAAAAGCTTGATCCGTGTTTTGATGCTGTCGGATTTATCGCCGCCCTGGTGACTGAAAGGCATCTGTTGTCCTGACACTCGATGCCAAGCAGCTGATTTATGACCTCTGTAGCGCCGACTCTCCCATCTGTTTGTATTCGAGGAGTTTTTTTTACGCGCTCGGATGATTTGCAGCTTTTCGGATCAACCCCAGTAAAACAGCTGATTTCCTGGAGGCGGTTCGCCGCTCCTTTCCCTCCGTGTGCCAGGCGCTCCTCTTCCTTTATCTCGTCCTGGCATTGATTAACTCTGCGGGCGTCTTCGGAGCTTGTTAGTCTGTCAATTTTCTCACCAACTGCTGGAGTCATTAACATTTAGGGTTACTGTGCAAAAATGCCTCAGCAGGTGTTCCTGCTGCTCATTCCTCTCTGCACACCTGTGCTGCTGTCAGATATGGAAGTGTGACGGAAAGATGCAAGAAAAACAAAACAAGCCTGGAGCCGCTGCAGCTGCTGCTAGTAAACTCCTAACTTTAAAGTTACGGTGGGTAAATAATTTCCACATTACGGGTGGATGATATGGACTTATTTTGTGGTACTATTAGGCTGTTTTTAGGTAACTGTGGTTCTGACTGCATTACACAGAAATAATAACCACACAAATATAGATACTGCACTGGAAAAACGTTCCTGTTGTTGGTATTTGTTGATATTTATGGATACTTTCATTGAAAAAACAGTGGAGAAAATGGTAAAACATCATTTTTGGAATTTATTGTGACAAAGATAAACACAAAATCTTTTCAAGTATTTTTATCTACTTTCTAGTCCAAATATCTTCATGCACTTGAAATAAGACAAACTAACTTGTTAGCAAGTTTTCACCTAGACATTGGAGCTTGTTTTCAGCAAATAATTTCTAGATCATTGGTTATATTTGTGTTTTTACAGTGTAACACTTATAAAACTTCCAGCTGGTAATAAGCAAACAGTGACTAAATGATGAGTTTGGTTTTCTGTGAAGCACAAAGTGAATAAAACTCTGTAAAATCTTCCCGTTGTGCGCTCACGGTGCCTGGTATCTGCGGGTTGCAGGGCGAAGCGTCGTGTTTCCGCTGCAGCGCTGACGCCTTTCAGGGAAGCTTCCTGCAGCGACGCAGCGGCTGGCAGACTATTGTGAGGCGGTTCCATTAGAGATACCTTGAAAGCATGCGAGCAAATGTAGCCGTGTTTGGCCTCCAGAGATGTTTCTGAAGGTCAGACATGTCAGCTGTGTTTGCACAGTGTTTGTGTGTTTAATGTTTGACATTTCTTTCTTTGTCCGGCTCTCTCGGCGGCGCAGCTCTTGTCTCGTGTGCAAAGAGCTTCAAAGGGAGATGATGCTGCAGGCGGATAATCACAGGTTCGTCTGGGACGCCGTCCCTGTGGTGACTGCTCAGGTGGAAGTGGAGGAAGAGAGAGAAACCGGACTTACAGCACAAAAATTAGCCAATAAAACGTCTGGTTTTATGCAACTGATCTTTTGTCACAAAGTATTTTTTTCAGTTTCTATTGCAAATATCTTATTGCACTTGAAATAAGACAAAACTAACTTAGAAGTAACTTTCCAGAAGGAAATATGAGCTTTTTATAAGTCAGCAATTCCTTAATGTTAATAAAAAAAAAGTTCTGGTTCCACTGGCTGATTATTTCACCATATAAAAAAACATTTTTCTGTGTTACAAGTTAAATAATCTGCCAGGGAAGCTGGTGCTTTTTCTTCAACATTTACCATTACTAAATTAGTTGACAGTGATTTTAGTAATCATTCAATCACAATTAATCTGATTGTTTCAGCCCTTAAATATATTCACCAGAAAACAAGCAAAGCATCACATCTCAGAAGCAGGAAGTGACTGATTTTCACCTCCTGAATCATGATTGATTTCTCTCTCTGAAGCTGCTGATTAATGCGTTTGGTTCAGCTGCGCTCTGAAGCCATCAGTTACATTTAACTCTAATTAAACGGGTCGTTAGGGAAACTGACAGCGTGAGCAGCTGAGCTTTATTCAGTTTGAAATGTCTCAGGAAGTTTCTGTTGTTTTGTTGTCTTACAGCTCAGGATGTGGAGATGTTGGTGCAAATTAATTGGAAATAACTGATAATTTGGAGGTTTAAGCTCTAAAAACTGGTTGTTCAACCTGACAATCATTCTGAGGATCAGAGCCACAAAAAAACCTGAATATAATTCTGACATCAATCTCAGAATTTTGACTTTAACTTCACAATCCTGATTTCAAACTCATTATTCTGACTGTATTTGCACAATTTGGACTTTCTCAGAATTCAAATTTTGTTTCTCAGAATTCTGATTTTATCTGCAATTTATTTGCAGAATTTTTACTTTTTTCTCAGAATTCTTACTTTAATTGCAGAATTCTGACTTTTTTCACAGAAGATTAAAGCCAGAATTCTGAGAATAAAGTCAAAAATATATCGTTTAATTTAGTGGCCCTAACTGCCTTCCATAGTTTTCCGTCATAATTCCTGAGTGATAAGACGCAGACTGCATCTTGCATCCTGTCCTTCTTGGATTAAGGTGGGATTAAGCGCAGCAGATGACCTGGACACGCTGACGGCCGCCACCCGCAGTAATGAGCAGCACCTGATGCCGCGGCATCAACTCGCCGTCCGGCTTTAATCCTGACAAATCGCCGCCCGGCTCCTCCGCTCAATCCCTTTTTATCTGCCTCGCCTGCAGATTCTGCAATCCATATCCTCCACAGCAGGGCTCATTATCTAAAGCGAGCGTTGATGGGGTGCGCTTGATTTCCCCTCTGCGTGAGCTGGCGTGGGGCGGGAGGCGGGCGGGGCGGTTTCTGTGTGACGCGGGTCCCGGAGGTGAGCAGCTTCTGCTTCAGGTGTTCATGCAGGTAAGGAAGAGCAGCATGAACACCTGGATGACTGTCAGCACAGACAGACCATCAGCAGGAGGGAAAACATGCAGAAATATGAAAGATGGTCACCATGGCAACGGTTGGTCTGAATTAGACTTTCAAGTTAAAATGATCTTTAGTTTATTCTAAACTCTAGAAAAGATTTATACGGTTTTAATAAATCCACCCATTTCTGTATCCTTCCTTCCTTCCTTCCTTCCTTCCTTCCTTCCTTCCTTCCTTCCTTCCTTCCTTCCTTCCTTCCTTCCTTCCTTCCTTCCTTCCTTCCTTCCTTCCCTTACCAAAATATAACACTAAAACTACCACTATAACTCATATAAACTAAACATTTAATTAGTAATAAATAATAATAAAAACTGGCAAACAAAAAGTCACAATGAAATAAAACTAAACTATTATAAACCCCAAACTGCTGTAAACTCTGATATTTATTTGTGTCTTGTTGGTTTTATCCATGAATGACCGTCTGATGTTTTAGTTTCCGGTCTGCGGTGAGTCCTGATGGATTCGTCGTGAGTCGGAGTTTCATGCCGATCAGTTTATCGACCCAAATCCGCCTCATTCGTCCCCGGTGAAATATTCCTCTGTTTGGGCGACGCTCCCATCCTCGGAGCTGTTGCTCACGCTAACAGAGATAAACGGGGGAAGAGTAATGATGGCGTGAAAACAGCTGACAGGAACATGGCAGCCATTTTGTCTGAGTCTGATCTGCACAGGAAGTCCTGACCTCATAGTTTCCTTCGCTTTTCTCTGACGATTTTTCCAGAAGCTTAATGTTCGTTTTAAAACATATTTTATAGATCAGATGATCAGAGTTTGTTCCTTCAGATGTTTCTGGATCATTTCTGCTGCTGCTCTGTTCACAGGAAAATTATCTAATTTGTTTCAACTCAAAGGATTTAGGATTGTAAACCAACCAACCAACCAAAAACCAACCAACCAACCAACCAACCAAAAACCAACCAACCAACCAACCAACCATCATTTATTCTGCCTACTAAATCTAATTTAATGCCAAAATATGATTCGTTTATATTTATCTCTTTACTTTGCCGAAAGCAAAGTAAAGATATATATGTGGATTTGATCAAATAAGAAAATGTACTTTACTGATTGGAGATGTATCCCATGTGGATGTTTCATTGAGAAATAAAGATGTAGTAGCTGCAATAATATACAAGCAATTAATATTTTTTGTAACTGTTGATGCAAACTATTGAATTTTCAGGCCAAAGTCTTGACAGTTTAATAATCCGTGACTTTCCAGGTGTCAGACGAATGTTGCTTTACTCCTATAGATTCTTTTAATCAATTTCCTTTGCTGGTGACTCTTGGAAAAAATGCAGCTTCTGTTTGAAATTACATTTGATTCAAAATGGAAGACAGAGATGATGGCGGCCGTCACAAAGGGACGCAAAGACAGGGAGGGAAATTATGAAAAACACAAAAGACGTCGTCTAAAGATCGAAGGCGGAGGAACATTACTGTGATCCTGAATAATCACAAAATCAATCAGCAGACCATAATCTAGAACAACACGACCATGAAATGATTCAGTGACCTCAGAGGGAAAGTAGGACAATCAGAGAGACGGAGAGAAAACAACCTGGCTTGAAATGGATCAGAAACAAAGAAAAAGTTATAAAATAAAAACAACTTCAAGGGAAAAAAACGACAAAACGATGAGATGCAAAATCTCCATCCATCCATCCATCCATCCATCCATCCATCCATCCATCCATCCATCCATCCATCCATCCATCCATCCATCCATCCATCCATCCATCCATCCATATTTGAGTTGGACCTTTGGAACAAAGTAGGAAATAAAACTGAGATTAAATTGTTATCCCTCTGGTTCCTGTGTAAAGCATTTCTTCTTCTGGACTGAATTTGTTTTTTGCTGTTGCTGGTTTCTCTGGTTGTTTTGATGTTACTGGTTTCTCTGGTTGTTTTGCTGTTACTGGTTTCTCTGGTTGTTTTGACGTTACTGGTTTCTCTGGTTGTTTTGACGTTACTGGTTTCTCTCATTGTTTTGATGTTACTGGTTTCTCTGGTTGTTTTGACGTTACTGGTTTCTCTGGTTGTTTTGCTGGTTTCTCTGGTTGTTTTGACGTTACTGGTTTCTCTGGTTGTTTTGATGTTACTGGTTTCTCTGGTTGTTTTGATGTTACTGGTTTCTATGGTTGTTTTGCTGTTACTGGTTTCTCTGGTTGTTTTGCTGGTTTCTCTGGTTGTTTTGATGTTACTGGTTTCTCTGGTTGTTTTGATGTTACTGGTTTCTCTGGTTGTTTTGATGTTACTGGTTTCTATGGTTGTTTTGCTGGTTTCTCTGGTTGTTTTGCTGTTACTGGTTTCTCTGGTTGTTTTGCTGTTACTGGTTTCTCTGGTTGTTTTGCTGGTTTCTCTGGTTGTTTTGATGTTACTGGTTTCTCTGGTTGTTTTGATGTTACTGGTTTCTCTGGTTGTTTTGATGTTACTGGTTTCTATGGTTGTTTTGATGTTACTGGTTTCTCTGGTTGTTTTGATGTTACTGGTTTCTCTGGTTGTTTTGATGTTACTGGTTTCTCTGGTTGTTTTGATGTTACTGGTTTCTCTGGTTGTTTTGCTGGTTTCTCTGGTTGTTTTGACGTTACTGGTTTCTCTGGTTGTTTTGCTGGTTTCTCTGGTTGTTTTGATGTTACTGGTTTCTCTGGTTGTTTTGATGTTACTGGTTTCTCTGGTTGTTTTGACGTTACTGGTTTCTCTGGTTGTTTTGCTGGTTTCTCTGGTTGTTTTGATGTTACTGGTTTCTCTGCAGCTTTCACCAACAGGAAGTGAACTGTTTTGTCAGTATTGGTGATCCTGCAGTGATGCTGACTGTCACTCCTGCTGGTAAATATCTCTAAGATGTTCCTTCGTTGGACTCAGTATTACCAGGCAACAGCTCACATCCTTGTTGTGGTTCTTGACTCTCCTTAAATCCATTTATATCATTTTGGTGTAATATAATTTTGCTTAATTGTCATTTTAGGTGTTGCATTAAATAGAAAATAGCTGTTCTCCATTAGATTTAGTGGGACTTCAGCAGGATCACGGCTAACGGCAGTGAAACTTGCCTCACATTATTTAACTTACAGCAGGGAGGAAATTAATGCATGAAGGTTAAAGTGGTTGTTGAATTATACAGGAGCTGTCAAGGGCTTCTTATACAGTGTAGGGTTGGGACTACATTATAAGATACGTAGCCTGAACTTATGTAAAGATTGTTTTCCTGCCAGTTTTTTTCCTTTTTTTCTCTTTTTGTTGTTTATTTGCAGAGGGACAAGTGTAAAGTGTAAACATATTCTCAGAAAATCCTTTTTTTGCCTGTATCTTATTTTATTGCTGTGACTTGCTGAATCATCCATTTATTCAGCTGTTTATGAGGTTCATTAGTCAGTATTTGGACTGAATTTAATTGCTTTTCTGCTCAAATACAGTTTTATTGTCAAATCATCCTTGATGGAAAAAATCTTTACATTTATTTTTATTTTTTTGGACAAAATTTCAATCAAGTTCTGTTTATTTGCCCATCACCAGTTGATAACATGACAACTCTGATCGATTAAGGCATTTTCCAAAACATACTGGCCCAATCTGTATTTAACTGTACAGAATCCAACTGGATTCAGATTAAATTAACTTAATCCAATCATGTCAGATTCAGATTGAGGTAATCAGTCACCAAACAATAATACTGTTCAATTTCATGCAACACCATGCAAATGCTCTGTCTGCGCTGATGAAGATTCATTCACTTGAACTGTTGGATGCTTGGAACTGAAAGTGAAACTGACAACATGAACTACTTTATGATTACCTGGGTGAACAATTATGACCTTTTGGTAGGGCGGCGCGACAAACAGATTATTACAAGGAACTTTTCAGCAAGATATATAATAATTTCTTGAAATTGTTGAAAACTTACAGTTCTACCTGTCTATGTATAAAAAAGGAGATTTCTTCCAAAAAAACTTAGAAATTTTGAGATAAATTCAGAAATATCTAGAAAAGAAATTTGTACATTTCTGAGTTTGACAAGTTGACAATTTGCTAGAAAAACCTCACATTTTTAAATTAATCTGAAGACATTTCTAGAAAAAAACTAAACTTGCTGAGTTTCCAAAGTCAAAAATGTTCAACTTTTGGAAATGTTTTGAGTTTCAAGTCAAATGTTTTTAACTTTCAGAGCTCAGATATTTCATTGTTTTGTTTTTTTTCGAGAAAGTTTTTTACTTTTCAAACTCAGAAATTTCTGAGATTTATTCAAAAACCTTAAAATTTTTTCTCGCAATTTTTTTCTTTTGGGACTCAAAAAGTTTTTATTTAATTTAGATAAATCTCAAAATTTAGAATTTTTTCTAACAAATTTTCAACTTTTGAATCTCATAAATTTACACGTTTTTCAGCAGAATGTACTCTTTTTTTCTATCTACAACTCGCTGTCGTACCTGAAACAGTTTGAAGACGGCTCTAAAATGTGCCATCACCTCAGGTAATTTTTCCAACCACTTTGGGTCAAAGTTTTGACAAACCAGCGGCGATGTGCCGGCCTCTGTCGCCCGGCAGCGTGCCTGACGCTCTGTTTGCGTTCTTCAAGGTGGAGGATGAGCAGAAGCCGATACATGTGATGAATATCCAATAAGGTGTGTTAGTTATTTATTTATCTCAACCTGGAACGCTTCCCTGCTGAGTTTCATTTTAAGCTTCTGCAGAGGGAATGAACACTCAGTTTGTCCTGCTGTGCATCTCGACGATGTGAAAATATTCCCATAGTCACAGGAAGTGAGGTCGTGATGCATTCACTCCCTTCGCTAAAAGAAGAGCAGCATTGGGTTTGATTGAAGAGTTTAGTTTCTGATGTGCTGAAGTGTTGGCACTGCCTGGGAATTTATATAATTCTCATTTCTGTGGTTGGGTTGTTCAGCAGATCAGGGCGATTCCAGATAGAACAGAAAAGGAGTAAATTTCCCACAAAAAACTCAGACATCTTCTAGAAAAAACTCTGAAATTTCTGAGTTTGAAAAGTCAAACATTTGCTCAAAAAACTTGGAAATTTTGATGTTAATCTCAGAAATTTTCTAAAACAATTTTTTTTTTCAAAGTTTCAAAAGTCAACAATTTTTGACTTTTTTCTAGAAAATTTCTGAGATACATATAATAGTCTTTGTTCTGGAAATCTTTTGACTTTTTGAATTCTGAAATGTTGTTTTTCTTGAAAATTTTGAGATTAATCTAGAAGTATGACTTTTTTCCTGCAAAATTCCCAGGAAAGTTGGAGATTCCAAACTCCAAAAAATTCCTTGTTTTTCTAAAAAACTGCTGGGATTAATCTCAAAATGTTTGAGTTTTTTCCTCTCTGAATCGACCATCATAATTACTTTACACAACGTGTTTCAGAAGAGTTCAGATGTTGCCGTCCCTGCAGTCTCCTGGACTCCATTAAATCTCCAGCTCTTTATTAAGGATCTTCACATGTTGATGTGTAATCTCACCATCTTCATCTCTCATAAAGTCACAGCTGTCTGAGTTTTGTCGTTCTGAAACAAACCCAACATGGCCGTCCAGTGTGTTTCTAAGGCGATGAGGCTGAATGCATTACTAGGTACGTTTTCCTGTGTTGATGTAGAACCGCAGACCACTGCAGGACACATTACGGCAATTTCCATCTTGACAAGCCAACGAGTGTCAGCCCTGACACGATGCGCCTCTCCCCGGTTTCCACCTCCCATGGTGCAACAGGAAACCACATCAGCTCCTGGAAGACGCGTCTTTGGCGTGCTTTTCTTACTTCCTACTTGATAAATAAAATATTTGGCAACAAAAACGTTTTGGGCTTCCAAAGGAAACCATCTCCAACTGGTCTGACTCCAGCTAGTAATGTAAAAACGTTTTCATTGATGAAAATTTATATTTACTATGACTGCAACAAACAATTATTTTCATGATTCTAATCTCGTAGAACATTGTGCCAATAAATAAAGATGATTTGGGGGGTGATTGTGAGTTAATGGAGCCAAGTTGTAGCATTAATTTAATACAGTTTCTGCATGAATGTCCCTCTGTTCATGCCTTTTACAAATTTTATTCTTTTCCTCTTTTATTTTTCTCTTCAAACATCAAACTAGGAGCTCACTGTTTTGCTATTTTTTATAAATGGGTCTAATAATGTGAGAAAATCACAATTTTCAGTTAATTCAATCAGTAAAATGTAATTTTTTTCTAAGCACAAGTTTTTAATTATAAATGAAACGCTAGATCAGTCAACTTTAAATTAACTCATTAACTGATATAAACCATGAAATGCAACATTTCTGAAGGACAGTTTGATCTTTTTCCATCCAGTTGGAGTTAATTGATCCGGTTTTATTTTAGGTTCTGCATGGCTGCTTCAGCTGTTAGACACTTTAAAGGAGTTTTATCTCCAGTCCAGATGGAGATATCTGGGTGAGGGGGTCACCACGCCGTCTTTGTGCCTCCATGGAGGAAGCCGTGTTTTGGTTTCCTGACCTATTTATCTTCATGCAAAAATCCCACCAGCTCAACAGAGTCAGGCGGAGACGGGAGAATAAAAGGAAGTAAAAGCAAACGGAGATGAATCGCTCACTAAAAGCCACGCGTACAGCAGTCAGAATCCATTTATCTGTCATGTGTGCGTGAGCTGCTGTAAATCACTTTCAGCTGCTGAGGTTTACGATTCCATTTTGTGAAATATTATTGTGTTTCCTCCGCCGCGGATCAGGTGAGAATAAAGGACGACGGAGGTGAAAAGGAGAAGTGAGCGCTTCTGTCTGTGAATGCAAATCTGGACTCAGTGCAGATAAATCAGCTGGTCAGATAATGTAAAACTGGATGAAATCGGCTTATCGCGGGTGGCATTTATCAATATTTATGCTGGCAGGAGGGTCGCAGCAAGGACGGTGTACCATTTTCTTAGAGAGAAGAGAAAATATACTTTATTCTCTCAGCTTTTGACCTCCGGAAAACTCTCTGGGGATTGTTGTGCAGGAGTAAAACATTCAATTTCAGTCCTAAAATGTGTTTTCTATTGGCAACCCAGTACAAAATCAATCAAGAATAATTTTCCTCTAAAAACTTGAAAAATCAATTTTATGCAGTGAGAAAAAAAAATCTCACAGTCGGCCGATGTGGTTTAAAAACATCAGACTTTTTTTTTCATCCCAGATAAGATTTTTCTCACTTTCTTTTCTAGAAAATAAATGAGAAATATTTTCAAAAAAGTGGCTTTTATTTCAGTTGTCCCTTCTATGAGTTGCACTACAGGCTGTTATTGAATATAGTCATAGTGTAAGCAGAACAACATCTAAAATAATGTGAAAAAACTTGGATATCAGGATCTGACACAGACTTGTTTCAAAGTCCGGCTCCTGATAATAATTTGATGCTGATGTGTTAAGATCAAGTTAATCTCTAGCAAATTTTTGACTTTTAAAACTCAGAAATTTTCTTGTTTCTAAAAAAAACCTCAGAGATTAATTTCAAAATGTTTTTTTCTAGCAAATTTTAAACTTCTCAAACTCAAAGTTTTTTGCTGAAAATCCGTGAGATTAATGTTAAAATTTTGAAGGGTTTCTTACAAACGTTTGGTTTTTGAAACTTGATTGAAAAGTTGAAAATTTGCTAGTAATAACAAAAACAATGTTTTTTAGATTATCCAAAGAAATATTCTTGAAAAAACGTTGAAATTTATGAGTTTCTAAAGTCAGAATTTTTCCACTTTTTGGAAGTTTTTTTCTAAAAAGTTTTGGAGATTAACCTCAACATTTCAATTTTATTTGCATTTCAATCTCAAAAATTTCAGAGATTTTCCTGAAGATTTTTGACGTTACTTTCAAAATTAGTTTTTTTTTTCTAAAAGTCATTTGGCTTTTCAAACTCAGAAATGCCCTTGTTTTTGTTTTATGGCAGAAATTTACTCCTTTTTTTCTACCGTGATACGGCGTCTTAAGACACACATCCATAACGAAGTTGCACGTTTGAAGCTGCATCCCTCTGTGCGTCACCGCCGCTGACATTTCACCGGTTCAAACCACCCGAGGATTCCCGCATGAAAACAATCTTCTGCTTCGTGCTGCTTCCAGTCATTTTATTATGTCAGCCGTATGGAGCTGGATGTGCGGTTATTTTTACCTCCTGTCCGTGTCCTCAGGTGTGCGGCGCTTCCCGGTGGATCAGACGGCTGCTGCTCGGTCACTCTTCGTCCTCTAGCTACAAAAGCAGAACCTTTCACACAAACTGCATGAAAAACTGGAAAAGTTTCCCTCAGACGTTTGTTACTCTGGATATTTCTGTGTTTGTGTCTACAGTTGGTGGGTGTGAGAGAAAGTGGGTCAGCAGCTCGCCCTGGTTACTGCTCAGTTGAACCGATAAATCATATCATTACGCTGCAGACAGAGTTGGTCCTCTGTTGTTTTACGACCTCGGAAATGTTTCCAAAAAACGCAGAGGAAAAAGGTTTTTCTCCATTTATCTCAACGGCTACGTGTTGTTCTCAGCTAATAAAAACTGCTGCTAAAATGACCAAATACAGCTAAAACCAACAGAAGCTGCTCAACTGGCTGTAGCCTTGTATTGATTTTTTATTTATTTATTTATTTATTTATTTATTTATTTATTTTTACAGCAGCTCAGTTCATTCATAAATTTAACAAAACCGGCCATTTATAGTAGTAGAATCGAACTATTTTCCATTTAAGCTTCTGGTTTTAGAGCATCTTGTTTTACATTAAAGGAGAACTATTGTGGAAAATTCACATTCTACAACTTTTATTATTCCATTTGGGTCTCAGCAACAACACCCACATGTTTATAGTAACAACTTCATGTTTTTTGGTGTCTGGAAAATGAGCTGTTTTCAAAACCTCTGGCTTGTTAAGTCATATTCAAATGCCACAGCCGTTACCCAGCAACCTAAACAGAGTTCCTCCCGTTACCTATAGCAACCCAAGGAGTTCCTGCATGTTTGGTCAGCTGGTTTTACCGCTGTATGTGCTGTACAATGGAGAGGACAAGTGTAGAAACCACTTGCTGCATTTTTGTTGGTTGTGCAGATGGCTCCACTAATGCTTTTCAAATATGTTTGGATGCATAATTGCACATTTATTTGAGCTATTATCTACTTAATTTACCTTTGGGATCAATAATCAATGGATTTTGCGTATTTTTAATTTTATATTTAATCTCTTTTCAGCCATTTTTACCTGTGAGTGTAAAGGTTGAGTTGGGGGCGTGGTTTATTTGGATTTAAAGTGACAAGACGCCCTTTAAAAGCGTATTCTGAAAGGAAGAGACTAAATTCTCATTATCTAAGAATGATTTTGTGCAAAACTTTGTGATGAACATGCTTTGTATAGACCATAAACCTATCCTAACCTGTTAAAAGAAGCATAGTAGGTCATTTTTAACATCATTTTACCTCATATTGTTGGTGTTGGCGTTCATAAATCAGGTATTTTAGCTTCATTTTTATCTTTAACATGTAGACAACGTGTGGCTGAGGCAGAAAAAGGAAGTAAGTCACTTGAAAAATGATAAGTGTGAAGATTTTGTGTAGAGGAAGAAAGGATTCTTAGTCAAAATGGAGCAGCAGAGTGTTTGGGAATACTGGGCCACAAAGCTTTTTAGTCAGATCAAAGCTAATCCATATTGGACTTGGTAAAACCCTCGACTGTCAGTGGGAATCCTCTGCCTTCCTCTCCGTCTGTTCCATCTTCCTCAGCGCTCCGTGAAACCGGTTGGACTTTCAGCACCTTTTCTCTACTTTGAGCCGGCGTGAAGAAACTAGGTCAGCCATGGAGGAAGAAGTGAGCGGTCTGGCCTCCAGACTCGGTTAAGGAGGGAGTGTTTTGCCTCCAGGGAGGCAGAGGATGGAGAGGCTTGAGCTGCGGGAGCCGATGCCACTGACAAGGTATTGACCTGGCAAGCTAACAAGGATCCGCTCAACTCTTGGTGCTGAAGTAAAGTCTTTACTGGCTGCAGGCGTCATGGCTCCTATTTAACACTGAGGTTCATTCCCACCAGCTGTCTTTAGTCCACTTTAATCCAACTCTAAAAGGTCCGGTTTGTTTGTTGAGGTGTGAATGTGCAATCATACCAAAAGACTGAACTCTGCTCTGCCTACGAACTCCATCTTAGTTTGATTAATGTGAACTCTGGTGCGGTTTGAATGCATATGTGAACACCAAGCGGACTGGATACCGCTCCAAAAGCAGGAAGTGGATTACAGTGCAGGGCATTCTGGGTAAATACGACCAAAACAAACAAGTCTAGTGCTAACTGGAGAAAAAGACAAACGAGAAATCCTACAAAATCTGAAATCTGACACTGCTCTATTTTTGTTTGCATTTTGTGAAGAGTGAAGTTGCGTTCATGTTGACTTTGGAGGTTTTTGTGTTGTTTCCTTCAATGGTTCTTGGTGCAGCGCCCCCACAGGTGAGGAGGGGAACAGGCTTTTCAAAGGGTTTGGTTCATTTGACTGAGTGCAGTGGGAAAGAAAACCACAGCAGCTGAAAATGTAACAAACCAATCGAACAGAATCTAGGTGTGAAAACACTCTAAAACTGAATCATAACGTCAAAATGCTCTTTATTTGTCAGCTATATGTTTCAATTTTGGAGCAATATTTAAAATATACATTTTCAGAAAACCCAAAAAAAGTGCATTAAATGCTACTATTTTATAAAATTTAAACACACTGTGAACTACTTCTCAGTTCTTTGCTCCTAAAACAGTTGTAAATGGCATAAGGAGGAGCATTGTTGTGATTACGTCCTAGAAGTTTCACACAGAGCAGGAGCTTCTTAAAGAGAGAAAAACTAATCATGTTTAATTTTTACAGTATTTTTATAACGGCTGAAGGTGAAATAGTTACTAGATTGTGATATAAAATGACCCTCTGTGTCTGGAGAAGACATAATGTCGCCCTTTAAGAGAGAGAAAGAGACTTAACTAATCTGTAGCAATGTTGGAAAGAAAAGTGGGCTAAAATTCATTCTGTGTTCTTCTTGTATCCATGCACAGCTTTTCCAAATTGCTTTTATGTTTGTCTAATAAATTATTATGAAATGTGAGATGGTATACTTTCTTTCTAAAGTGAAATTCTTTATATTCAGGGAGGATTTCAGTAGATATTTGATGTTTTTTCTGGTCCTGTTATGTTTTTCCATCCAAGGTCGAGTTTGATCTGCACTTAAATGAACCTCGCCAGCAGGACTGAATGATCTGCTCTGAACATGTTTGATGTGAAACCTCTTCTTATCTCTCTCCTGCTGCATCGGTGTCCCTACGGGGCGCCATGAGAGCTGTAATTACCTGAGATCTTGTTTCTGATAAGGGACACCGACGCTCAGTATTGCGGGACAATCAGTGGTCACCTTTTTCTATTTCTATCATCGTTTCTCTCCATCTCACTTCGTCCTCTCCCGCTTTTTACGCCTGAAGGGACAGCGTCTCTGTCATGATGGCAGCGTAGAAAAAAAAGAGAGAGAGAGGAAAATCTACTTGTTTTTCTTCCTTTTTTTCCTCCTCAGCAGTTTTCACACTTGACAATTTGGGCAAAGAAACAAAACGTAAAGGCGGCTTGGCCCTGTTTGGTATTCATTGTTTCCACGGTAGTATTTTGACAGGGCTTAATCATCTGTAAAAGCAAACTATCGCCGCTTCTGCATGAATTAACGCCACAGACGTGATTATGCAAGAACAGTCGGATGTGGAAGGAGGGTTCCTGGAGTATGTGGCCAGAAGGAGAAAAAGGAAACAGCCACAGTCGACACAAATACCGAAGGATCTTATGAATACACTGCAGTCACCTGCTGGATGATACAGACGTTTCTGCATCATTCACAAGACTGCCAGTTGTGTCTCATATGTCATTATAGGGCTGCAACGAACAGTTATTGTAGAAAACAGCTATTCTATCAATTGTTCTGACGATTAATCAATTATTCTAGCGGTTAATCAGATACAAACCTGCCATGTTTTTGTGTCTTGGATTAACCGATTAACTGACGTATAATTAAATTGCAGAAAGTGCTTAATAGGATTTTTTTTCCTTTTTTCCATAATTTGAAATTAATCTTAAGGTAGAACTGCAACTTGAAGAGTTTTGAATTCAGCAGATTTGCAAAGATTTTTTTTAAATCTTAAATTCAAAATGCAAAACAATAAACCATGCAAATTATTGAACTAATTTTAATTCATCATGCGATTAACTGATTTATTTCTTATTACAACAGGCCTTGTCTTGTGATTAAGAGGCTTTTATTTTGACATGCAGTTTCTAAAGACTGGTCTTTCTTCTTCTCTTGCAGATGGAACATTTCGCCAACTGAAGGGTTTTGACAACAGTGAAGTTGAGGACGATTGCAAAACATCCCAACCTGCTCTGCATTGAAACCCGGGCTACCGGCTGCTGGATGCACCTTTCCAACATGGAGACTCTTTCCCAGGACTCCATTCTGGAATGCCAGATCTGCTTTAACTACTACAGCCCCCGGCGGCGGCCCAAACTCCTGGACTGCAGGCACACCTGCTGCTCCGTGTGCCTGACCCAGATGCGCAGCACCCAGAAGGAGATCCGCTGCCCTTGGTGCCGCGGCGTCACCAAGCTTCCCCCCGGCCTGTCCGTCTCCCAGCTGCCAGACGACCCGGACATCATCACCGTCATCGCTATACCTCACGCCTCGGAGCACACGCCTGTCTTCATCCGCCTCCCTAGCAATGGTTGCTACATGCTGCCGTTGCCGGTCACCAAGGAGCGGGCGCTCGGCCTGCCTGGAGACCTGGGTTGCCGCTTTCTTCCTGGCGGCCAGCAGAAGGGCATGACGGTGGTGACGGTGCCCGAGCAGCAGCCTCTGGGCCTGGCGATGGGCCTGGAGGGCGTCGGGCTGGACGGCAGCGAAGGCGAGAGGAGAGTTCCCGGCCCTGTTGGAGGAGGGAAGGGTTCCACATGGTCCGGCGTTTGCACGGTTATTTTAGTGGCGTGTGTGCTGCTGTTCCTGTTGGGAATCGTGCTGCACAACATGTCCTGCATCTCCAAACGCTTCACTGTTATCTCTTGCGGCTGAGGGAGGTCGATTGGACGTCCTGCGGACCTCTGCCCCCTCCTCAGTGGCCCAGACTCTTCTGAGGAGAGGAGACTTAGCTTAACATCACAGGAAAACCAGGCAACAACGGAGCAACGGGGAGTAGTACCGATGAGGGAACAACGAGGGCGAGAAGGAGGTTTACAAACTGTCTGTCAGCATTGTTTGTTGTTTTCAATTATGAAAACTGAAATGGATATTTTCACCAGCTCTGTGTTGGTTCTAAAAACTGCCACATCTTTGTGTTTTCTTCAAGAACGTTCTGAAAGTCACTGTGGATCTGTTTTTAGACAGCTGATTGTGTTTTCCTAGAGTGACGTAGACACCCATTACACTCGAAGTGACTGGAACGCCTGTTTGCTCTGTGGTTTGTAAAAGTTCATCAGTTATCTGTGTTTTTATTGGCTATATTGAGGCTTGAGCACTGTGTCTTAAAGGTGACCTATTATGCTTCCTTCAACAGGTTAGGATAGGTCTATGGTCTGTATGAAATATGCTTGTCACTTTTTTTTTTTTTTTTGCACAAGTCATTCTTAGATGATGAGATTTTAGTCTATTTTGAGCTCCTTTCATAATGAGCTGTTTTAGGGCGTCTTGTCTCTTTAAATCCAAATAAGCTGCTGCTGGCCACGCCCCCCTACTCAACATTTAGACTCACACAAGAAAATGGCTACAAACCAATACGCAATTATCCAACCTTACATATTTGAAAAGCAGAAATGGAGCCTCCTGCACAACCAATAAACCAGAAGTGAATAACTAAACATTTGGTCTTTTCCAGCAGCTATTTTACTGATACAGTGATAAAACCAGCTGACCAAATGTCCTGGACCCAGCTTGGTTTGTTATGTCACATTCTAGAGGGTTTCAAAATGGTTAATTTTCCAAACACCAAAAAACACCAGCCTGGGATTTTTTTAAGCACTTGTGCTGTTTTAGAAGCAATTGAGATCCAAATGGAAGAGTAAAAGCTTGCAAGATGGGAATTTTGCATAATAGGTCCCCTTTAAAATCCAGAACCTGGACTGTTCTCTGATTCGGTGGGAATCAACATCCACATCTTCCCATTTGAGTTTCTTTGTTTTCCTGTTAAAGAACCTGTTTAGGCCGAATTGTTGAGCAGTATATTGTACAGCTGAACTATACACAGCTAGCTCTGAGATGCTTTAGGATTGTAAAAGTGTGAATTTTTGTTTAAATCAGCCAATAGAAGTTTTTTATTGCTTTACTTATATTTTAATTAAAACATTTGTTTGTTCAAGCCTCACAAATCTCAATGGTTTTTTTTTTTTTTTGTATATTAGGTTTTGGCTTTTAGGTTGCACCAAACAAGCAGTTTAATCCTGAGCTGCTATCCTTCAACCTTTGGATCCTTCTTATCTCTAAAACTTTAAATTCTCCGGCATCAGTCAATTATTTCCGGTTTTTATCTAGCAGAAATCCTATTTTTCACAGCTGACTGAACTTAATAGCTCACTCCTTTTCTTTGTTTATCCTCAGGAATCTCTTTTTCCTTCAAATCTTTATGGATTTATTGTCACAGAGGTAATTAACATTCCTCAGGGGCCAATTGCAGCCAGCTTTTCTGCAGCATGCCACTTCGGTTAACTACAGCCAGCAAGCGCTTGCTAATGAAGAGCTCCACATGCTTGGTGTTTATTTCTTTACTCTAAGGATCATTGAAGGGTTTTGTTTATCTCCAAGTGCCTAAAGACTGGACAAAATTTCTAAGATTCTCACTTTTCCTTTCATTTTCATTGTAGATAATTACTTACATCACACTAGAATTATCAAGCAGTTTTTCGTTCTACTTTATAGCCCATTTAAAGCTAAAGAAAAGTTATAGTTTTTGTTTTACACTAATGCTAAACCTCACACCATCCACAATGAAGGAGAAATCTGAAAATAATTGAAGAAAGCAAACTAGTTCACATTCACACTGACAAAAGTTACCGCCTCCAACTTGTGCTAATCACCGCTAAGCTGGACGTGACGCCATAACTTGATTGTTTGCCCTGCTTAACATCAAAATGTGTAAATCTGCATTTTCAGAATGTTGGCAGAGGGGTTCCTGGAGTTTCCTGTTACTTTGGTTTAAGTGACATTATTGATTTATAGGTTTTCTTTACAGCTGATGTTTGAAAAATCATGTGAACAGCGAAACGAAGTTGCAGCTTACTTTCATGCTTTACAAGAAGGCAGCAAATTCCTTTAGTTTAGGAAGACAAATTTGGAGAACAAAGTAATTTGAATATAGTTGAAACCAGAAGTTTACATACACCAAGGGTTCCCAAACCTCTGCATGCCATGGACCCAAACAACATTAGCTTCTGGCTTAGGAACCTTTTACCACAGATGCTACAACATATCTAAAGAAACAAGTTTTTCTCACTTTTATTCACTATTCATGCTAAACAAATGCACTATTCTTGCATTTGTTTAGCATGAATGCTGCCTCATACCTTCTGATTTTAATTGGCCATGAGGTCTTTTCCTCATCCATATAGTGCTTGCTGTCCTAGCTTGAGGAGTAAAGTAGCTTAGCAGCCAATCAGAAACATGAGCATGCTAAAAAACGTTGAAAGAAATTATTTTAAGTTATATTTTGTAATAATAATTGAAGAACAGATTAGAGTTTATGATTTAATTTAATTCAGTTTA
The DNA here is from genome assembly GCF_051168715.1 of Poecilia mexicana. Classification (NCBI taxonomy): domain Eukaryota; kingdom Metazoa; phylum Chordata; class Actinopteri; order Cyprinodontiformes; family Poeciliidae; genus Poecilia; species Poecilia mexicana. The sequence goes on along the minus strand of NW_028263389.1, from coordinate 21,260,308 downwards.
TCTTTATAGCACCAATACCAAAGCAGCTGCTACATAAAGGCTGGAAGAGACTCTGGAGGTAATTTTACTTTCTAATATTCTGATTTATTTTCTACCATCCCATCCTCAGAGTCAAACGTAGCTCGCTGCAGTTTCCCAGCTCTCACTTTCACTGTAGATCATTTGCATTTCTCCCATATTAGAGCTATAAAATTCAGTTTTTTCCATATCTCTGACACGCAGCATTACTGTAAATGCTTTTCAGAGGAGCTGTTTTCCTGTGTCACTGTGTTATATGAGCACTGCTGAGGATGTATCCTGGATTTTCCACATAAGCTGAGCAGAGGTTGTCATCCTGTTAAGCCCGGCAGAAGATCAGACTGCGGAAGGGGGAGAGAGTTAAAAACAGTGAAGGTTCCTATTTGTAGGAGGCAGTGTTGGGTGCAACCGAGTGAATAAATACGTATATCAATTTTTCAGTGAACAGCCGCACAGTGTTTCTGACAACTTAAAACCTAAATATTTGAAAAGATTAGAGGGAAGCGCTGTGTGTTAACTGAAACTGTGATGTGTCAGAACACAAAACCTGTTTCAAAACTGTTTCAGAGTGTGAACTCGCGACTTAAGCTGCTTTACAAGAACACTGTGTTTATTAAAGGTTAGTTTCCAGATTCAGGCTAGAGACTTTCTAGAGAGTTTATCCTTTAAAACTGGTAAAAGAGTTTTAAAGGGTATTTATGAATTTTATTCTGAAAGTACAAGTTAAAAGTTCTTCTGGATGTGTATCAATCCTGAGTACTGAAAAATTATTCTCAGTTACAAGGCAACTATGAAGGAATAACATATAAAAGAATGACATCAGTGCCATAAAGACCACAGATACGGAAAATGTCGAACCACTTGTTGCTATGGCGATTCTACTATGTTAAGAACAAACAAAACAGACACAAATCAATGTCTCAAACAAACAGCTGCTGTTTGAAAACCAAAAGTCATTTCAGAAAAAATCTCAGGCTGCTGTCTGCCAAACCCTCTGGTGGCCATATACATTCATTTTTACATTTCTTTTCCATTTTATAGGTAAAATAAGAATGCTCGATTCCAACTTTGTAAGAAACATTCAGTGGTGACATGATGGGAGTGAATTGTAGTTTGCGTGAGCGATCTCTGCACTCTGGTGGGTTTTAAAAGAAAACAGAATTTGTTAAACCAGAGAGAGGTGCACTGGGTGAAAACAGAGAGAAATGCCTATGTTTGATATGTAAACTGTCTGTGGAGGAGAAACTGTGGACATGAAAGTGGTTTAAATCAAAAAGCTTTCTGGATATTTCACAAGGGTGAAAACTAGAGTGTGACATCACCTTCTGAGAGGAAATCTTATTGAAATACATAAAACTTACAGTGGGATTGTGTAAAAACAAAAGTTATTTAAATACTAGTTTATTCTGGTAAAGTCCAGCTATCTATAACTTCCTAAAACTTTAAATGGTGTTTCCACTTGAAAGTGTGGCTGAGCAACGGATCTTCAAAGAGGGTTGTGTTTTTCTGTCTACTATTGCTAAAATCCCTTTGCAGTACATGGGTTAATTCACGTTTATGTTTTAAATTTTCATAAACAATGCAGAATGGATCAATAATGCACATTACAGAGCACCATTTCCTATCGAGCAACACTTTCAGATGGGTTTTATTGTTTGTTCTCCACTGTTATGAAGAGGAGCAAACCAACAATCAGCATCTAGACGAGGAGTTTGAATTATAAAAATGCCAAAAAGCATCCAAAATAGCTTTTCTGTTGGCCACAGAAATAATAATTATTTTTCTACTGTGTTTGTGCAACCATTACTGCTTCACAAACTGAATGCAATCAAACTGAAAAATGGCAACGTCAGAAAAATTACCCTCAATCTCTGCAGCTGCTAAATGTGAGAGATGTGAAAAAGCAATTTCGGTGCTTCAGGTGTGGATATAATGACAGGTTAATTAGTCTGCGTGTGTGAGGTTCTTGTATTTGTTCACCTGCGACCCTCAGTAACTGATGGTTGGGGTTGTGGGGTTGACAGAGTATGAAGGAGCTCATTTCCATCCTGACAGCATGTCAATCTCTGCTTATGAGAGCTTTACATGTTCGAAAATTTCCATCAGACCAGAAGAAATTAGAACATTTTTCCTCCATAACCTGAAGGAAAAATGACAGAAATTAGTTTGGAATAGGTTGAACTGCAGCCTGAACAGTAACAAGAAAGCTGTAAGTTATTTCAGCACCTGGCTGGATACTTCCTCATGGATTCTAATGTTTATTTATGGACCCTTGCTAAAGAGGTTTTTAAAAGTTCACACTGCTAAGATGGCAACAGTTTCAAGCATTTATTCAAGCATTATTGGGAGCAATATAACCAACTCTTGAAAATACATTTCTCCAACTAACCATCCTTTCAGACAACCATCATTTCAACCAACCATCCTCTCAGACAACCAACCAACTAGACAACCAAAAAGCAACCAACCATCCATCAAATCAACTTTCCTTCCAAAAATCCTAATAACTAACTAACTAACCAGCCAGCCAGCCATTCCTCCAACAGACCAATCACCAAACACCTTCTCTGAAAAATTTAAAGGTCTGACTGGAAACATTGACACAGGACGGTCAATGAGTTTTCCACAGTCTAGAGCTGCAAGGTACAATTCTTTTATGGTAAGTTGATTTGCCAAGAAGCTGCCTTGAACCCTAAAAGAGTTAGAGAATTTTTATATGGAGGAGTGGGTTGAAATCCCTGCTGAGATGAATGCAAAACTGGTAAACAGCTGGAAGAAATGCTTAAAGTTTCTCCACCAAGCTAATTTATTCCGCTCAATGAGATGCAAACGGCTTTAAACTCTCATGTAATTTAGTCCATTGAACTCAAACTGTTAATTTCTTTTAGTAAAAGACCAAACATCCCTCTGCTATTAGTCTGTCAGAAAACATTTGTTTATTGTCTTCTGGAAGCAATAATCACCAATATTCTCCTTCACTTCCTCTGCCCATTGTGCAAACCAACCTGAAAAACAAACTAATACACAATATGTACAATATGCTCCAAGACATTTGCCACAACTAATCTTCAGTTTTCTCCATTTCACTGCATAACTTTAGTCCAAAACTATCTGTGACTTCAGTTAAGTCACTGCAGACCTCACAGGGAGGAAAGCTCAGGCTCTCATCAGGGGATGGTAAATGAATAAAAACCAGGGCTTATAAATTCGAGAGCACTCATCAGCTCCTGTGCTTTTGTCTCATTTTCTTCACAGAGGATGCCCATGAGGTAACGCCGGGGTGTAAACAACAGATGGTTCAGTATATCAGCAGCAAGCCCTCGCCTCTTCAACATAAGTCCTTTACTGGAGTATTGTTTAGTGTAAAAGGAGCACAAACTCCTTACAGCCTCCAGCTTCTGCTTTGGAAATCTAGATGACACATCTTGACTTTTTCAACCCTGATTTTTCATAACTAATCAACTGAATTAGTTTTTTGTGCATCTGTCTCTTTCTATCATTAAGAGGACGAGGGATGGCAATGATATCTATCATACAGACTGGCCCATGGCTGATTAGGGCCCCCCACACCACAAGGGCTCTAAAGAAGTAAAATTAGTAATTCAGTTCAGGCAGTGAGGGTGTTACATATTTAAGATGTGGCGTTTCTCTTTCAGGCCAACTCAAACATTGACTGTATAATGTACTTATTTGGCGATACATAAACATTAACCCAAGTAGTCAACATATGTCTGCTAAAGAGCCTCTGAATGACAGAATTTGCTTTAAGATGGTAAAATCAAATCAAATATAAAAATTATCGACAAACTAATTTTCATATCAAAGCTAACCTTCGTAAACTATTAAAATTGTAGCCTCATTTTTCAAGAGGGAATAAACAGGAAGCAGAAGAAGTATAGGCTATATCTGCTTCAAAACAAACTGAAAATGTCTTTCAGTAGGCTGCTACGTTGAAACCAGGACTGCTAATCCACCTCATTTGCTTTTGTTGCTCCTCTTTAAATGGCTGCCTATGTAGGGTTAGAGTTTGAATTCCTCCTTCTGTCTCTGCTCTCTGTATTTATGAAACTCCTCTGGAATTTGGGATCATATTTGAGGTATTATTTGAGCTTTTGAGGTACTAATTAGATGTTCCCAGTTATAAAAACAATACATTGTTGCCACGAGTATGCATTATAACAATTGTCTGAAAGTGAAAAAGTAAGAGCAAGAATCTTTCCAGCTGCATAACATCCAAACCAAAGGGAAAAAATTGTCCAAACATGCAATACAACTCAACCAAAAACATTTTGAGTAAAAGTAAAATAACAAATTCAAACTAACTTTTGACAGTTGGCTTACATTTTTTCTGACTTTTTTCGTATAACAAGCCACAATAAGTTGGAATCCTATCAGATGTTTTATGTTGTTTTTTTCATTTTTTTTTCATTTGACCTAATTCTATTCCGTACAAAAACTCAAAGTGATTTTGGTAGCTGGAATTGTAAAGTAATTTAAACAACAGGAAGTTCTATCAGCCAATCACAGCTCGAGTTTCAGCCAATGGGCGTTTCCTGCCGCTCCAGAGAATTCTGGAACGTTCCATTAGCGGCCGGGGCGGAGAAGCTAACTCACGTTCGGTAGTTTCCAGGAATGTTGAAAATATCAACATTTAGATTAAATATCGTTGTGGGGATACCACGGTTGGACATTTTGGGCAATTATTTAATAAAAACAATGTCAGTATTTAAAGTGGACATCCTCCAGCCGAACTTATTGAGTCCAGTCATGGTTTAAGTTGCTAGCTAATTTCAGGTTAGCAGCAGGAGGAATGGACAGTTGTGTGTAGCTTCTGTATGCTTTTGAACACTTGTGGGATTATTTGGCAGCTAAAAGGGAAAAGAAACGCTGTAAATGGATCGGGGTGGTAAACGAGCTCAGGACGGTCTGTTCGTTTCTGACCATGGGACGCCTGCCCACTTTACCCAGGACGCCACTCTCAGACAAGGCTTAAATTTAAGCTACAGAAACAAAAATGCAGTGAACTTTTCTGAAGACCCACGGACTGGATGTGGAGAAATTTCAACTGCAGTGGTGAGTCGACCGATTTTTAACCCTCAATATTTTTGGACTGGTTTTACTGCACTTGTTTTGAGTACTAACATATTGTATGCTCTTCATTTTAAATATATGCAGTTAAATTGGGGTCATCAAGTTTGGTGAAAAAAATTTAAAATTGCATTTAAAAAGAATAAAATAAATCAAATTGAATAATAATTTTCAAGCTGAGAAAAAGATTAGAAACTGGAAAAACAATTTTGAGATTTTTGTTTTAGTTTTGGATTTATAATTTTTTTGTTTTTAACTTCCATTGAGACCAAGTGTCGTGCTGAGATAATTTGCTTTTATCATTGAGACAAGTTGTTGTTCAAAACCATTTAAATCAATGTATAATATGAATGATGATCTAAAGACATTTCCTGTTCACTGGTTCCTGAGAGCAACAGGGGCACTGTGTTGTTGTCAGTCATGGTTTCACAACCCCCATCTTCTGAGGTCCAATGCCACAAAAAAGAGCCAGAATTTTGAAACTGAAAAAGGCTTACTTCAGTTTCAAATCCCTTTTTTAGCTTCTAACAAATTCCATATACATCACGTATGGATTTATTTTCAGATGTCATCCATCCAACTACATTTTCCTCCACAAATTGGAGCTGGAAACAGTATCAAGTCTCAGATCTCAATGAAAAATGTTTTGCTGTCTATCAAGTTTAGCCTAAATCCGATCAGATTTTTTGACTGCCAGCTGTGACACAAGCAGACTTAATGCAGCTGTGACAGAATCGGGTAGAAATTAATAAATTTTTTTTATACCAGGAAATATTTTATTTTTACCATCACACGTTGTTTTAGCATAAAGTGCTTTAAACAACTTAAAGAAGCAATCTAGTGGAGATGCAAAGCACTCTTATTCTTAGTATCCCTTAGATTTTTGAAGAGTTAGGCGATGTTTTCCCCCTGCTCTCCCAATTTATCTATGCCCATATTGATTGCAATGGTTCCTAGCGATGCATGGCCGCAGACAAATGATTGGGCCACACTGGAATATCGACTGTAGAAACCTTTATTATGCTATCATCACACAAGCCTGCAAGCCGTTTTCTGCAGGCGCTGCATATTTTATGCTCACAATCATAAAAGCAGACAAGCAGAATTATGCACTAACACACACAAACATACACCTGCATCCCTCCATCCTCAGATACACACTCCACACTTGTTTCCTTCGCCCCCTGTTGAAATGAAGCGTTGAGTGAGACTGGCTCTGTGAGAAACGCGCTGCTTTCCCGCACACGGCCTTTGCTCCGACTCGTCTAATCCATCAGATGTGGTAAAAACGCTGGGCCAGCCGTTTCCACTAAATCCCCTTCCATCAAAGTCATCAGACGAGCGCTACATCTGTCCCACCAACATTTACTCAGCTCCGGTTTTCTCACCTTTTACAGGTGATGCCTTGGATTCTTTAAAAGCAAATCTTTCCCTACTACAGCAGGTGAGAATTTCCCAGAGATCTGTCAAATATTATTGACCCAGTTTGGGTGTTTGGACCTGAACATGCAGATGCTATCAGTGGAAATATATGGACAAATTTCTCGCTGTTTAGAACTACTATTAGTTTTAGCTGTCAACTTGTCATCATAACATGCTAAATCTAAATGTACATATGATGTATACAAGAAAAAGGATTTAAGTGCTTTGCTAGTCATATATAGTCGTCATGTGACGTCACAATTCTGGGAACTTTGTTGGTGACAGCCATCTTGGTAGGTGCCGTATCTAACTATCTTGGCAGTTGCTATGACAACAATAAACAAGCCACAAGCTTAGAACTGACTCTTGCCTCATTCCTGTCTAACTTAAAAACAATTTAAGTACATTATAACTATTGTTTGATTACAATTTTTGAGTACTCTACCCACATCTGTGTAATAAGACAAGTAAATATTTACTGTTTCACTTACTTCTGAACTCGCAAAATTAGCTTAGCTGATGTAGCTTTTGTCTGCTAGCTAAGTCGGACATGTAGCGATGTTAGTACATGTACTTACTCTGCCCGTCAGAACCTTGTTAATCACACAAAGAGTTCGTACGTCCTTTACAAAGCTGTTTAAATGTTGATTATATGTGTCAGTGGATTTCAGGCCCTGAAGCTACACACGCCTAATGTTCACTAAGTAGTGAACTATTTCATTGTATGAGATGGGAGGCAGCTTGTCCACATTCTTAGACATTTATTCATTATCTGTCTCATACGGGCGATCCTGACTGCCATTTTGTTTTTATCTTTCTCTTGAACGTTGGTCAAGAGAGTCAATGTGCTTTCTTTTTGTTGGTCTCGAAGTCATGGTTCATCTACGCTGTATGCTTCTTAAATTAATAATGCATACATCTCCAGGCTTTATTTTAACGAGATTGTAAAGAAATTGTCTTTTCGTCCTGCTGCGTTCTGCACATGCGCAAAATTTCTGGATGTGTCAACGTGTCTGTATGCTAACCCTTTGCAGTCCCTCTGTTTGATGACGTTTCTTTTCCAAGTTGTTTTCACTTGTTTTCCAAAACTATTGTGGAAACTCCACATTTTTGCAGCTATTAGCATTGTCGCTTGTCTGGACTTTGAATTTCAGCATGGTACCTTGCACTGTTGGAAGCAGGTTTTCCTTACTTTTTTAGTTTTTTCCATCAGCCAAGCGGCTAATAGAATAAACATCAGTGTCAGGAAATCTTGCATTGGTGACATTAGCTGCCTATTTTCCTCTTTTCTCCGTTTGTCATCTCTGCTTCCATCACTCTGTGACCTTTAGCAGTCTGGGTAACGTCATTAGTGTCTGGTGTGAACATCTGCTGCCATGAGACTCTGTCCAACTGGCTAAATATTACATTAGCATGAAAAATGCAAGTTTGTAACATTTAGAATATGTTAGCTAGCTATTATTTTTGTTCTCCAAAAATTCTTTGCACCCACTGATATTATAGGAGCCTTAATTTAATCACATTTACTTGCGTAAAAATGTAATTGTCTATAGAAGTTAAAGTTTATTTTATCAAAACATTATTGTTTATAGCAGTGACTTCTGGGACAATTCATCATCCAGATAAATTTATTGTGACAGACCCAGTCTTGGCACATTTATGTTTTATAAATCTCCAAAACTTTACCTTTAAAAAAAATTCTGACTTTCCTGTAATAACCAAAGTGAATTTATATTAAAATTGAAAATTCCCAGGATTAGGAATTGCGATTCTCCAAGGAATATATTATTTTTTTCTGCACCTTTTGTCATTAGTACACCCTTGAGCTGAATCATGTGGCTCATGATGTAAACCATTCCTACTGGTGCTACAGTATCTCAGCAGTGTCAGATACACCTGATTCGTATTTGTGTAGCAGCTGCTACTGCTAGCATCCGAGCCTGGATGTCTGCCTCCCAGAGAGCCATCGATCTGTTTACGCCTCTCCGCCTTAATAAATGCACCATGGAGGCTGGATGGGTGGCGTGACAGATTAAAGGAGGCTACGCTCACAACAAAAATGTGTAATTCTCAGAGCAGGTGTCATGCAGCTCTCTGTTTAGATGAGCAATTTCTGACCCCAAATCCGGCTTTATCCGGACTTCAGTGGATGGACTTATCCATCAGAAAGACCTGCAGGTTTATCCAGCTGTTACAACTGCTGCTCTGTCTCTGTAGATCTTAGGAAAGCTGAAAAAGCATAACATTTAGATCAGTTAAGAATGGGGAAGACAAAATAGATTGTGAAAAAAATTTATTTTTGTTTTTTACACTAGATTTCTAAAAAAAAAAAAAAAAAAAAAGTAATTTAACAATATTTTATTTCTTTCACATGTTTCATTTTATCCTTTTGAAGACAAATATTTGTTGTTTTGGAGTCTTTTGAAACTAAATCTTGCCTAAATCTACTCAGAGAGGCAACATGAAATAAATCAGGACATTCAGAGTCAATGTTAGTCAAAAAAAAAAAAAAAAGTCATTTTGCCAGAAAATGTCATATGTGAAACGGGACATTATTGTTACTGTAGGTAGAAAAAAGGAGTACATTTCTGTCAAAGAAATCTGAAATTTTTAGATTAATATCAGAAAATTTTATAGAAAAAAACATGGAAAGTTTTCAGCTCCAAAAGTTAAACTCAGAAAATTAAAGATTCATTACAGTTTAAAATTTATTGATCTCTAAAAATGTGTTCTTGCGTTATTATGCCATTATTACCATTAACCTAGTTGAAAATGGTCTCAAAACAACAATATGGAAGTTTATCGCTGAAGTTTCTGCGACAATTTGTCGTCCAGCAAATTTGTTATCTGAGCAGACCCAGTTGTGTCCCAACTTTGAGATCGAATTTTCTGAAGGTCATTGTTTTACCGATCAATTTGGATTCACACTGGAATGAATAATCGGTAAAACTCCACTTTCTGAATGAGGTGAATCAGAAGATAAAGATTTATCTTAGAGAGCAGCTGCTGGTTTCCTGTGAAGTGCTTGGAGGATCCAGAATGACGTCTGCTGGCAGCTTCCCTGTGAAATCCTGTAATCCCAGACCGATGATGACAGCTCCTGCTCTTCATCCTCCTGTTTGATGGCGTAGCCTGAGGCGAATCCTCCGCCCTCTCCTTCACCCGGCGATGGCGGCTGACCTCTGAAGCACTTTATCAGGACTTCTCGCCCCTTAAAGCCTCCTCAGACCTGGCCGCCGCTGACTGCTGAAATGTTTTTCCGTGGAACTAATAGAATTAAGTTCTCATGTAATGAAAGGAAATGGGATTTTAATTTGTGTGAAATAGCTGCAGGGCATTGCCTTGGCAGAATCAAATATTCATATTTCCCCCAAACTAAAACACAGGAGTTCAGAATCCTACAAAAAGGTACTGCTGCTGCTCAGACATTTATTTCTGTCTCAATGTCCTGCTCAGATCAGATGAAGGACAGAGCAGACATGTCAAGGACAAACTCTGAAGAAACTGAAGCCGTTTATAGGAAATCTCTATCTGGTTATCTACAGAAGTCAGAGAACTGAAACGGCTGAAATAAAGAAATGTTTGTATATATTTTGACCTTCATCTAACAATATTTTATTAGGAAAAAAACAAAAAAGAATATATATACACATTATTTTTAATTCATAAACATAATATATATATATATTATATATATAAAAAAAAAAAAAATTCCCTTCGCGGGTGGTCTCTTTCATCCTCTGAGCTCGGGTCCTCTACCAGAGGCCTGGGAGCTTGAGGGTTCTGCGCAGTATCTTGGCTGTGCCTACACCTCAGATCTACCTTGTGGTAGATCTGAGCCTCTATTGCTCTGGTGTTTAGTGCCTGTTCCTGGGCGGCCAGGATGAGGGCCTCTGTGCTGTCCTTGAGTCCAGCTTTCTCCAGCCATTGGTAGGATTTCCTGATATCAGCCACTTCAGTTATTTGTCGGTGGTACATCCCATGTAGGGGCTTGTCTTCCCATGATGGTTCCTCCAGCACCTCGTCCTCTGTTCCCCATTGCTGAGCACATCGTCCATCAAGGCTTTGTCCTTGATGTATTTATGGATCTTGGATGTTTCATCACTCACTAGTCCTCTGCCTCCTTCCTTACGGCTTGTGTACAGTCTCAGGGTGCTGGATTTGGGGCATTCAATGATCCAAGCGGTGCACAGGTTGGTGTGTCGGGTTTTGCAGTCTCCCTGCCATTGAGAGTACACTTTAGCTGGTTGGGTGGAGAAGAGCCGGTTGAGTTATGGTGTTGGTAGGGATGCTACATTCACATCTTGAATGTGAATGTAGCACATATATATATATATATATATATATATATATATATATATATATATATATATATATGTATGTATGTATGTGTTAGGGTTAGTTAATGTTATTTACATTTTTTAGTGAGGATTGACAACTGAAATAAGAAATAAAAATGTGTCTGACTGTATTTTAAGCTTCCACTAGCATTATTTATAGGAAAAAAACAAAAACCAAAGAAACAAAAATCAAACAAACCAAGAAAAAAAAATTACATGTATATTTAATTCATCAACTAATCCTACGTACAGAATATTAATGCCTATATGAAGTCACTAATAAAGTCTGGCATTTTGGAAGAATACAACCAAAACAAACATGCTAGTTTAGTGCTAGTGGGAGAAGACAAAAGTGAAATCCTCCAACCACTAAAATCTGACGCCAGTCCAGTTTTGTTTACATTTCGTGAAGAAGGAAGTTGCGCTCAGTGTCATCTTCAGAGGTTTTTGTGTTGTTTTCTTGAGTGGTTCTTGGTGCAGCGCCCCACAGAGGCAAGGAGAGGAACAGCTTTTTCAATTAGTTTGGTTGGTTTGACTCAGTGCGGCATGAAAGACAACCGCAGCAGCTGAAAATGTAACAAACTGTAAGTTTAGTCCCCAATCGAATCAAATCTACTGGTGAGAAAACACCACAAGGTGCCATTGTCCTATGAATACATAATCAGCTCAAATCATCAACCCTCCACCGGCAGGGTTGACAGTTTCTGTGAGATGTGTGAACTAATATACTGTGTTTGCTAGGAGGAAGAGAATATTTGGAGGAAAAATGTCTACAAATATACGTTTCACTCTTCATGTGTCAGATTGGCTTGACCTGCTCTTCTCTCCAGAGCCTGGGGGTTTTCTTTCCGCCCCCTAATTTCCAGCAGAGCGAAGTGTTTTTCTATTCAGCATTAGGGGATGATTCAGTGGGTTTGCCGCGGTTTACCCTCAGTAGGATTAGAGCTGCAAGGCTTCTTATTATCTTGAAGCGTTTGAGCTCCATTGTCTGTTAGGGAGAGCAGTGGAGCTTAAGACAAAATTAGCCCCATAGAGCCTTTCGGTGGCAAAGCTCTTTCCTGGAAATGGCCGTGGGAGAAGTCGACAGCGGGGCAAATGTGAAGGAGAGGATGCCGTGGTGTTGCATCTGGATGTAAGGGATTAATTTATACTGCTGGATGGCGCAGAGAAGGGCAGTGAGGAGGAAAGAGGCTCTGGGATGTGAGCTGTATGTGCTGAAAAATGACAAGAGATGTATGCTGAAGAGATGAGAATGCAGTAGAAGTGAGTGCAGATTCTCCTCGTCTTTGACAGTTTGGGAAACTACAAAATGACATTCAAAGAATATAAAACATTTCAACTTTCTTTTCCATATATTGTCATTGGGGTACAGTAGCAAAAACAAGCAAATTACATCAAAATTCAGCAGAAATTTTCTACAAAATGAAGCATTTTAAAATCTAAAAGGTAACACTGTTTTCATGTCAGACGTTTAAAGATCAGACCTATTCTGAATGTTCTCAGCATCTCTTGACTAGTACAAAACCAACCAAGTTTTTGTTTACCTCTTAACCATAATAGGCATTCACACAGGCCCTGTTTGGTCCGCTTTGATCCAACTCCAGTGCATTTGGTAAAGTCTGGTTTGTTTGGGGAGGTCTGAATGCGTAATCAACCAAAAAAGCAATCTCTGATCTGCCTACGAACATAGGTTTAGATTTGGTTGAAGTGCACTTTGGATGCCTATGTGAACGCCAAGCAGACTGGAGATCATTCCTAAAGCAGGAAGTGGACTACAACGCTGGGAATTCTGGGTAGATGTAACCAAAACATATGTAAGAGTCTAGCACTGAGGGGAGAAATATCTCATGGTCTTTTACCAACAACAAAAGAGAAATCCTACAACCGCTAAAATCTGATGCCACTCCATTTTGTGCAGACTGCTCATTCATAGCAAGGCCAAAGAGTGCTAACCATAAGTCAAGAGCTTTTCAGGGAATAATAATTCATACCTCTTTGATTGTATAATTAAAGTATTTTTGGACTGGGTAAATTTTGAACTTCAAATCGTCCAATTGCCCCTTAACACCACTGCTGATGTCATTTCTCTTGGTATTGTGTTTTTATGGAGGTGCTCACTGTAAACTTTGGCTTAATTATCGTTCAACAGCAAACATTTTTTTAAAAAAGTTTTTATTAACAAGAATACAAAAAATATCTACATTCACATACCACTTAGTGCAGTATGACTCACCATATTGAATTCAAGTAAATCTGCCCAATTCAATAATGAAAAAGCACTTTTTACATCTTTCTCAGTTTCTAAAATCCTTATTTCATATTTTGGTGTTTCCGTCTCTCTTGGATTCTTTTTTTTTCTTAAGTCTTTTTGTTCTTTATACATTTGGCACTTATTGCAGGTTGACCAGTGTCCCTGCAGCCCAAACGGTTGGAGAAAAGCAACGTGACGGTTGGAGCCTCTCCGCTGTCGGACTCCGTTTGGCACGGCGGTGGGATCGGAAACGAAAGGCGACTTGGTCGTGTGCTCGTTCAGATTTCTGTCGAGATAAACCTCCACCCTGCCTCATGGCAACTTCTTTATGCTTTCAAGAAAACTGTTTGGGAATCGTAATACAAAGGGGTGAAAAATGACAGACATCACAATAAACACATCGAAGACCCATATTAGAATACAGCGCACCATTGATATACATCACTGGACTGGACATCACCTATTAGCCTCTGTAGGTAGTGATGCCATTTCTGTGCCTTGAGTCATGTCTACAACCCGTACCAGATGCGTTTCACATAACTGTTCAAATTACAAAGTCAAATTTGCTTAATGGAAACATGGAAATTTCAGAAAAAATAAACTTATTATTAAAAGGTTTTGGCGCTAGCATCAAGTTAATTTTTTAGACTGTATTGAAATTAGTTTATTTCACAAAATTGCAAAGGAAACACTTTTTTTTTGCATCACAGGAATCACATAATCAACAACCGGATGTTACTACTGGCAGAGACGACAAAGAAGACAACATGAAGTAGTAGTAGGAGGATGATGGCACGGCATGATTTTTCAGGACTTCAAATTTCACTGACACATGATAGTGACGTAATGTCCAATCCAGTAATTTATACCAATGGGTGTGACTTTTAGAAGCATTGAAATCTCCTTTCTAGCAAACCCCGAAGGTGTCTACTGTCACAACATATGTGATGTTTTTAAAAGTTTACGCACAGTGCTAGTTGAAGAACCCAAATAAATTAAAACATAAATACAAAAGTTTAAACAAAGGAGTAAATTAGGACCAAAAACACATCAAAACACTGACTTTCTCTCAGAAGAAAACATCTCTGTGGTGCAGGGAGTTTTCATCTCCAGCTCAAACACTTTGAACCAAAGAGGCTCTGTCTCTGGGTGTTTCAGACCCGAGGAGGGGGTTAACATGTGCTTTGAAGCTGTTCCTCTACCGGACCCCATGAGGCCCAAAAATCCAGCCCATCTTTGAAGAAGATTTAAACCCGGCTCAGACTGCCTCTGCAGGCGTGAAGGCCTTCAAGGCTGCTGATAATCCAGCCTTCGGATGTAGAATACGGGCGTCCCAGCGTTGTCTTCTCATTTGTGTTTTGCCTTTCTTCTTCTACCACATGGGAGGCGTGTTTGTCTCCAGCACTCCATACATCTCTGCCAGTTTTTTAAAGCGTGGCCCCCAGTCGTTCAGGTAGTCGTACTCATGGTCGCTGTTCGACGTTCCCGACTGCAGCGAGCTGAGCGACTCGGCCACCGAGCCTTCGCCTTCGTACGCGTACGTCTGCAGGGAGTCGTACGGCGGCGCGCACGGGTCCAGGTCGGCCTCCAGGAGCTTCGCCAGCACATAGCCGTGGACGTTGCTGTCCTCGCCACTGCCCACGCCGATCACGCACGGCTGAGGGACGTAGCGCGACAGGCTCTCGATCTCCGGCATCATGTCCTGCCGTATCTTGCCTAGAGGGTGGTGCACTTCCCTGGGGTTCCACATGGCGGCGATGTCGAAGGCCTCGGTGTCCTCCTCACCGCCGCCTTCGTCGTCGTAGCGTACGATGTTCTCGTGCACATTCTCCTCCTCGTCGCAGAGGTAGGGCTTTTTACGATGTGTCCGCAGGGAAAGCATGAGGAGAATCATCACTGGTGAAAAAAAAAAAAAAAGTGGAAGTCAGTACAAAACGTTACTAGAATATTTATGTACAATTTTTACATTTTTGTACTATGCATTTTCTTTTATTTTTTTACACTTGTACAACCACATTATTACAGCTATCATCCCTTAGAAAACAAAAATCTACTGTAGTACGATGGGAAATATTCAAATTAATCAAATTTTTGGTGTTTAAAGATTTAATTTTTGGAAAATCTGGATTTTTTCAAATTAAATCGTTGAAATCAATTAATTGCTCAACGTTAATATCTGTATATAAATGTGAAACTGGTTCCTTTTAATATTTTGCTAAATTATTAAGAGCCATTGAAGAAGGTTCAAGGAGCCACTGGTGGCTTTGTTCAAGGAAAACCACAAGAAACAACTTGTTCTGCACAAGTAGCAGCGCCGGCTGCTCACTCACCCAGCAGGACGAAGATGCAGGCCAGAATAGCAATGAGCGCTCCTTTGCTGAGGCTGGCAGGCAGGCTGTAGGCCTCGGCGTTGCACGACATGACGTTTCCCTCCTGGTCGCAGCTGCACACCCGGATGGTCAGAGTGCTGGTGCTGGTCTGCATCGGCTGCTCGCCATCGGACACGAAGATGGGCAGGTAGAAGACGGTCTGGTCCTGCTGGGACCACCCGCCGCGGCGCGTCAGGATCCACGCCGTGTTGTCTGCAGACAGCAGAGATAAGGTTCAGCTCTGACTGTAGGGAAGGTGAAAGTCTTAGTCCAGCATTCAGTCGACATTTATAAAGCCATCGTTATCAATAGATCTCTTCTTACTGGAGACCTTCTGAGGATTTTAGAGCTGGATAATAATTTCTGCACAGTAATGTAGCATAAGAAGCTCAAGAGTCACTGTCAATCTGTTTGGGATGAAACGATTAATCGTGATTAATCAATGATTGATTGATTCATTGTTGACTAATTTCGCAATCGACAAGACTCAAAAAAAGCCCATGTGCTGTAAGAACAACACAATTAAAGCAACCATTGAACCAAAACTGCAATTAATACATACAGTGTGCATTTAAGATAAAATAAACCTTTTTATCTGAAAGTATGTTTCAGATAAAACGTATCTGAAACAGTTCTGGCAGATTCAGATTGAGCTTCACCAGGTTCAAATTATGTAAAAAAATAAAAATAAAATCTATTAAGCAACTTTTGCTTTCAATTAACTTTATTTGTATAGCACATTTCAGCAACAAAGCAGTTTAAA
Organism: Poecilia mexicana; assembly: GCF_051168715.1. NCBI lineage: Eukaryota > Metazoa > Chordata > Actinopteri > Cyprinodontiformes > Poeciliidae > Poecilia > Poecilia mexicana. The sequence goes on along the minus strand of NW_028263389.1, from coordinate 21,244,057 downwards.
GAACTTTACGTCATAGAAACCATAATAAATGAATTATTGACCAACATATTTGATGTGCATGAATTTGAGTGATGGCACTTATCAAAATGTAACGTTTGTTCAATTGTTGACTGTTTTCTTTATCACTTTGTAATTTTATGTTTTCATTATGTACAGAACCTTGAACCGCCTTGTTCCTCAAATGTGTTATTCAAATAAACTTAATTGATTGATAAAAATACAAAGCCAGTAAACATTACATTTGATCAAGTTACACATCAAACTGTTGGTCAATGTTTCATTTATTATGGTTTATCAGTAATTAATCAGTTAATAGATATAAAATGATCAACAAATCAGCTCTACACTGTATTGTTAGTCAAGCAAAGGCTGAACTTTTCTCAAATATTTTTTAAGCTTTAGCAAACATTTTACTGCCTAAAGTGTTTATTTTCTTATTTAAAAAATAGAGTTGTTTATTTATGTGCCACTTTTAATTTATCTCTAATATTGTTTAAAAAAGGCTTAGATGGGAAATGGAAAAATCTGCAGAATGTGGCAGTTTTTCAGCCGATTAATTGATTACTAAAATAATCGTTAGTTGCAGCCCTAGAGTCTGTGGGGATGAAGTATCTGCAGTTTCATAGTAATTAGTCCCAGATGGTTGTTCAGGGACGTTACAGCTGTGGAGGTTTAAGCGCCTGACTTCCATCCAGTAGATGCACCTACTGCATCCAGAGCTATTAGGACTGCCGACACTGATGAGATGCTCATACTGCAGCTGATTAAGGAGGAGATTAAATCATATATTAGTTTTTGGGACTTTATTATGGTAGAAATTGAATCTATGAAACTAATTTCACACTGATTTTGGGTAAGTTTAATACAAAAACACAATCTTTACAAAGTATTTTGTGTAGCTTCTAGTGCACTTGAAATAAGACAAAACAAACTTACAAGTAACTTTTTAGCATGATATGGAGTATTTTGAAACAATAACAAATTTTGTTGGACGATAAATTGGCAAAGAAATTACAACAATAATGTTGTTTTGAGACTATTTTTAAGTAAAATGGTAGTAATAGCACAATAATGCGAGTTTTCCCTTCAAAGATCAATAAACCTGAACTAATAACACTTAACATGGGGACTATTAAAAAAAAGAAAAACAAACAAGACGACCAGTTACAATAATTAAAAACAGAAATAAACACATAATCAATGAAATAATGAAATTGATTATATCTGTAGATAAAATTGCTGTTCTAAAAATATTAATCATTATGATGGGAATGATCAAGTTCATTTTTATTTATCATGCAATTTATTTCTTGTTGGGACATGGAAAAAATTTCTTGTTATAAGTGAAATAATCTGCCAGTGGAACTAACTTTTTTTTTTAGCAATATTAAAGAATTACTTATTTAAAACAAGTTCCTGTACCTGATGAAAAGTTAGTTATAAGTTAGTTTTGTCTTATTTATAGCATACTAAGATATTTTCCAGTTAATTGGTTCTTTTTCATGAAAATGTAGAAATTATTTACTCAAAATAAACTTCCATCATGCTGAAAAGTTACTTTTAAATTAGTTTTTGTCTTATTTCAAGTGAGCTAAGATATTTGCACTAGAAACTGGACCAAAACTACCTGATAAGATTTAGTTTTTTGCAGTTAATGCAGCAGACAGTAATGCAGCAGACAGTAATGCAGCAGACAGTAATGCAGCAGACAGTAATGCAGCAGACAGTAATGCAGCAGACAGTAATGCAGCAGACAGTAATGCAGCAGACAGTAATGCAGCAGACAGTAATGCAGCAGACAGTAGGGAGTTCAGGCAGAGCCGACTCTGAGCTGCTGCTCCATGTGGAGCTTCGTTTGTCCTGTACTGACGGGGACAGTTGGGATGGGCTCCATGCAGCTAACGCCGCCACGCTCAGTGTTTCAGATCATCTACCTTGGTTGTCTCGCAGCGTGAAGTTGGGGTTGTTGGCGGCCTCCGGAGCCAAGCTGTAGTAGAAGCGCTGGCCCCCCAGAGGTTCGTCTGGATCCACCGCCGTCACGGTCTGGATCAGCTGGAACACAGCGACAGGTGTGGTTACTGCTCTGAACCGCAGAGTTTCACTGGTGATTACGGAATAACAGAACATACTCCAGTAATATAATAGCAACGGCAGCATATTCTAAAAGAACTGGAAGACATTTTAAATTTCCAAAATAAACAAAATACAAATAAAATGAACTATGAAGTCTCTGTAAACAAAACTTTCCTTCAAAAAAGCACCAGACTGAAGACTTTTACCATCCAGTCTTTGGTAGAGAGAGAGAGAGAGAAAAATGATAAATCATGCAAATGGAAATTATTGAGCTCGTTTTATGATTCGATTTATTGCTTACTGCCTATTAGTTACTAGTGACTTATTATGGACCGTTTTAGATAATATTTCTTTTTAATCTACTCTTAAATGTAACCAGAACTGCATAGTTTGTTTAAGATCCACTAAAGTGCAAACAAATTGATGATTTTATTTTATTGTTTGTCTTTTTTAAGGCTACAGCTGGTGTCCAATAACGCATAATTACAAAGTCATATTTTCAGATTTTCTGTCATCCTTTAACACCAAAAGCCCTTTGAGCAGCTGGTGGAGGTAAGCCTCCTTTCAAACTGCATCCATTGATGCCGTCCGTTCAACAAAACTCTCACTTGTCTAAGTGTGAATGAACCAAACCATTAGATTTGTAACTTTGGTCTCTGTACCTGTCCTGCTTTGGCGTTTTCACACACAAACGTCTCCAAGTAATGCGACAGCGACGGTGGATTGTCGTTGACGTCCAGCACTCTCACAGCCACAGACACGCTGGCGATCTGCGTGGGGTTATCTGCAGAAGACACAAAGATGCTGTGAGGCGTTGAGCTCCCGGTGGGACTTGGTTAATCTTCCCCTCATTTACTGCCAACCCGCAGCACATTACCGCTTCTCACGCTCCCATCACAATTCTATTACTCTTCATTACAGTCAGCGATTTGCATACCTTAACCAACTGTGTAATGGGCTATAAAAATACAATTAGAGGGCGGTAACTACTTTCTCAGGTTTCATCACACGATCGATCAGTCAGCAATGTGACTTTGATTCTGGAGGTCAAAGCTCCACGGGGTCTAATAGTGTCCGACCTACAGAGTCGGATTGCTCCGCCCACTTTAAATGTCAACATTTCTTTCATTTACTGATGCTTTCTCAAAGGAAAAAATTCAAATTGGGTGTCATTTTTTTATTTTGCTGCTGATACAATTAATTTTTTTTCTTTTTACTAAAAATGCATCTTACATTGGTTTGAAACAGTATTTTTAAACTTTTTTAAGCTTCATTGTTCACATTTTACACCTTTTTATCACAGTTTGAAGGCTTTTGGGATGGATTTTCACCAACTTAGCTCAAGCTCAGTCACACTGAATTCTCAGTCAAAATGGTCTAGTCAAAGCCCAGAACTAAATCTAACATTAATATACAGAAAGGTTTTGATCTGTTATATAAATGAAAGTTTATAGCATCCGTCCGTCTGTCCATCCATCATATATTTGTGCTTTAGTATTCTTATTGAATAATCATATCCTGGTGATCGTAGCTAGTTTTCCAACATTGCATTGTGAGCAAAAAGCGACAGAATCCTTGAGAGTAAAACTGGAGGAAGTGTGTAACTTTATTTTGTCTGTCCTCTAAATCAATCGGCTTCCCTCTGTTCTCCCTGTTGATTCTCGTTCTGCCTCTTCATCGTTTCCTCCTTCCTGCCACGCTCTGCCTCACCAGGTCTTCCTGCTGCTGCCCTCAACGTCTCATTTTCAATTAGCCGTCACACGAGAACTTATTTAATCAGCCGGTGATTCCATTACCGCCTCCTTTAAGGTGTGTCGAGCAAACAAAGACTCTTCCAGACAAACAAACCCAATGGATGACGGATGAAGGTGACTTGGTGCGTCTGCTGATGCGCAACAGGAGTTATTCTAGATCAGTCTTAAACTTTTTCAAGACCACTTAACCCATTTAACAGACACTCACCTAACTTGAATCTGCCCCGCACTGCCCTACCTCCTATTGTTGTCTTCTTTGTTCATCTTAATGAGGAGTGTGGTGGTTTTTTGTGAATGTGACTGGCATGACAAAACCATGAACATGAACGTGTGGATTCTAAGCTTTCCAATAATGTCAAACACATGAAAATCAAAAAAGAAGTTGTGATGTGTGCATTAGTAACATTTTAGGACACAAATAAACTGTGGTTTATATGCAGTACCTTGCATACCACTAGGGGGCCACAGTTATGAGAGACTGTTCTAGATCTACAGGAAGTGTTTCTGCTACAAATTGGGTCACATTCTGATGCTGGAGTTAATCTGGGTTATTTTCTACTCACTCATCTCCATGGCCAGGACTGTGATGTTGTGCCATCCCACCTCCTCTCTGTCCAGCGAACGCACCGTCATCAGCATCCCGGAAGTGATTTCAATGTAGAAGAATTTTTCGGGGTCGCTGCTCCTGTCGATGGAGTACCTGCAAACCAAAAAATCACACTTCAAACAAAACAAACCGTCTTATCAAGAATTTTTGGTCTAGTGCTTGTTTTAAATCAATAACTCATCAATATTGATGAAAAAGTTCTTGTTCCATTGGCAGAAAAAGTCACTTAATATTGTCCTGTTTTGGGTCGTAACTAGTTACATTTACTCACATTTACTTTTGTGAAAAAATGTAATGTTAGGAGTATTTTTACTCTGCTGTACTTTTTACTTGAGTAAAATACATACAGTTTTTGGCTACTAGTAATTTTTCATCAATCTGACTTAAAACAAGTTCCTATATCTTTTTGAAAGGTTATCTATGTGAGTTTTGTTCTATGTCAAGTGTGCTAGGATATTTTTACTAGAAACTAGATGGAAAAATACTTGATAAGATTTGTTTTTTGCAGTGATATCAACACATCAGCACTGTATAAAGTGCACTTCTGCGTGTTCTTTGGTGGAGCTGTAATCCTATCTGAGGGCCGCCGCGCGCTCGTATCCGATGCTGCGTGTGCATGCGTGTGTGCGGCGGGGAGATAAGGCGTCTGGCAGCTCCTGCAGGCGCAGCGAGGAGACGGCGTTCCTGATCGGAGGCTTAATCAGAGTATCTGCTCCTCGTGCCAAACAGGCGGCAGGAAAACACAAACCTGCAGAGAGCTGCTTTGGCTCATCTTCTGTCACTGTGGGCCGATTTCCAACAACAGCTCCTCTGAGTGAGCCGAGCTAAAGCAAGATACCCAGAGGAAGGAGCAGGATGCTGACAACTGAATATGAGAGATTCTCAAAGTGAGATCATTTCTACAAAGGAAAATTTCACTAACTCTTTCCTGTTGAGGATTTTTAAGTATGTACTACAGATCCACTTTTTCCCTTCCGATACCGATACAGATATCTCAGGTTTAGTATCGTTCGATACCGATCCAATACTGAAAAACGGCTGAATTGACTTAAAATTACATAAATGTACTGAGTCACACTACATTTATGTCTGTAATCAAATTTATTTGATGACTCTGCAGCAGTACAGCACATTTAAATACACCAATAGCTTCACAAGTTTGGTCAAACATGTAAAAGCAACTTTCATTTGTTCAGTCAGCGCAGTCCCAGCACGCAGCACCACTGTTAAGTATTGGAACTTTGCACAGTTGGGTGTTTTATATTCTGTTTAATTTAAAATAAATGTAAAATAAATAATAAAGAAACTGAAACTGATAAAAAGAGGTTGACTACCTTGACCAAACTGCTTGATTGTATTGAGGTTTTGTTGGCTAAGTTTCAAATCTGTTTATCTAACAGGTTCTAGCATGTCAAAGTTTTTCCTTTTTTCAGCAAACTGACATGAAGAAGCCATGATGAAAGAAGAAAACTTTTTAATTTGGTCTCAAACCTTCAAAAATGATAAAACTAGTGTAATGCTGCAAAAACATTGTTTAAAAAATCATGGTCCTGTCAATAAGTGATGGAGATTATTGTTAATATTTATTTTCAAAAGTTTAGAGCAAAAATGTACGAAGCATGTATTAAATAATTGGTGCATTGTTTTAAACTAAAATAATCCACACAGATCAAAACACAATCTTACTTTTTAATGTAGCTCTAATTTGACATTCATTAGTAGATTTTTAGATATTTTTTCCATTAAGAACACTGGAAAATTATAAAAATGTTTTTTTAAAGATATTAAATCAACATAACACAAAATAAAAGCCCGTGAATTACATTTGAATAAAAAATGTTAGTATATGAAGAATAATTAAAAATTGCTACCTCTTCGTCTCAACAGGCAGTTAATGGGTAAGTGACACAAAATGACAGATTTAAGAAAAAATGCATGACAAATAATTTAATTAATCTTGAACCTGAAGTTTTATAGTGGAGCTAATATTCCTTCATGTCACTGAACTAAGTAAGAGATTTCTGCCTAATCAGTTTATGAACGGTTGAATCTGAACACCAACATCTGTTTATATAAAACACAAGAAGTCATGCTGTGTACTGGTTAGGGTCCAAACTGGTCAAACTGGTTATTTCATCAGCTGAAAGCTCATATTGATCAGTATCTTTTTCTTTCTGAGGCTTCAGCAGTGATCAGCTTTAATGTGTGTTATAATGCTGCCCTCTGGTGGTGCAAAGGCAACATTACATATAATTTAAGCCCTTGGAAGAATTGAAGTCTGGTTAATTTGCTTAAATTATAGAGATATTTAATTCTGACCTTAAAAAAATACTTAATAATTTTAATATTTTTCTGTTTTTAAATAGAAATAAGTTGCAATAAGTTTGAAACTGATTTGTTTGTCTTGTTTTTTTCCCTGACGTTTGCATTTGAATGCACCTTGAGTGTTTTCTTTATTTGTATTTGCCAAAAATAAGAGAATTAAAGATTTTCTTTTTGGAAAAACAACTTTTTCTTATTTTTATGTTGATTTGTTGTGAACATCATCTGAAGAAAAACTAAATGAATCCAAAAAACTTTTGTACTTTTTTTTAAACTGACGTAAATCAACCTGAAATAAACTACTGGCTGAAATAATCACAATTAAAAACTGTGAATTTGTAAAAGGAGAAAATAACAAACTGTGGTGTGAATGTGTTTTTCCTTCTCCTGCTCACCTCACTGTGTTGTTGGCAGCGTCGGGATCTCGCGCCGACACCGTCTTCACCACCGTCCCGATCTCGGCGTCTTCCAGAAGCTCGATGTAGTACGCCGGCGAGCCGAACAGCGGCGGCTCGTCCACGTCCTCCACGCTCACGTGAACGATGGTGACGTCCTTGAAGGGGCCGCGGTGCCGGAAGGTCGGGTCCAGGTGGGTGTTGGCTCCCTCCACCTTCAGGGTGTAGCTTGGCTTGTTCTCAAAGTTTAACGGCTGGAACAGAGAAGCAGATAATCTGGATTATGGTATTTGATTTACATGGAAAGAAAAATGGCCGCATTTCATTCATGCCACTAACTAAATGAGGCAGACATTGGTGTGAGCACTAAGGTGGGTCAATAAAAGTTACTTTTATTAAAAGCAAGTATGTTTATTTTTATTATTTAAATGTAAAACTTTGTGTACATTAACTTTTTGGAAAATAGTTTAATAATATTTCATGTTAAACTCATGTTATATTGCTGTATTTAATGTTATGTGAATCCTGTCACATTTTTATAAATTAATGATAGACATAAATTACATTCTTTTTTCAATTAATATTTTTGTTAATTTGTCCTAATCTATCACTGATACACATATCTAACTAAAAGCTGCAATTTAATATTTTTAAAAGCTTAATTAAATAAAAAGTGAAAAATACATATAAATGTAGAAAAAACAAAATTTAAATTGTGACATGTTGAGTATATTTTATTTATTTGTAGTGGTTTAAGTTGCAAAAAAAAAAACTTGTTTAAATGCTTCATTTCATGTTATAATAAATAATTTGTATTAATTATTGCGATTATTAAAGATAATATTAGAAACCTTTAAATGCTATATATTGCTGTTAACCATAACAATATATAGTTTATAATTATTCAGATTATTAATAACCATAATATATTAAATAATACCATCATGCTTTTTATTTTCATTAATATTATTAACCCTTCTCCTTTCTTTGAATGCCACCACTAACATTTTCAAATATAGTTTATAAAGGGAAAATATTGTGTGTGTGTGTGTGTGTGTGTATGTATATATATATATATATATATATATATATATATATATAATTGTAAAATGTGGAATAAATTGTGGCACCAATGGTTACCTATCAGGGTTATATATGATTTAGAAATGAGCAAAGTAAAAAAACATCAGCATTTATTTGACAGAAATCAATCAATATTTGCGCTGAAATGTTTACCTTTTTTATGGTGATGATGCCAAACAGGTTGGTGGCGTCGGTGCTGATGTCAAACGTGTCCCTCCCGTCTCCGTCGATGATGCTGTATTTCATCTCGGCGTTGACCCCAATGTCCCTGTCCTTGGCCCAGATCCGGCCCACCACCGAACCCACGGGGGCCGACTCTGGCACGCTTATCTGATACAACCCTGACAACGCAAACCAGACATGGTTCACTCATTTGTCCTCTAGAGGGAGCCAAATACCTTCCTTGTATCGGAACTGCAGCTTGACTCCAAATCAGAGAAACATAAATGGCTCCATAAAGTCCTGATACGCTGCCTTGTGGGCCGGCGAGGGCTTCATCTACCGCTTAGCGTCAAAGAAAAGGTGGCAGCTGCCCAGTGTGGTGTGATCGGGCAGCTGATCAAACCTACACTGAGTGACAGCGCTAATTGGTCGGAGCTAATTGGTTATGATGGAGGTGGAAGTGGGTGGTGAGTTTTCTTTCTCTTGGGGACTGAAGCCATCAGTCAGCCACCTGAACATGACCAAAGAGAGAGAGTCAGCCCTGGATTTTAATGTGGAGTTATCATGAGCCAAACATGGAGCTGGACTGAAGGACTCAGCACCTGGATGCTTTTTGGGAAGGAAACGCATCACTGGATGAAGAGTAAAACACAATCTATTCAGAACATTAGCAGTGAATCAGGTTGTTTTCCCTCAGCATAGTCTGGTAGGCTTGGTTCAACGACCGAAGCTGCAACGTTTGTTACATTTTCAGTTGGTGGTGTTCTCTTTCACACTGCATTGTCAATTAAACCAAACTAATTGAAAAACCTGTTCCTCTCCTTGCCTGTGGGGGCGCTCCACCAAGAACTAATGAAGGAAATGATACAAAAACCTCTGAAGAAGACACTGAGCTCAACTTCCTTCTTCACAGAATAGAAACAAAAGCAGAGTAGCGTGACATTTTAACGGTTGTAGGATTTCTCTTTAGTCTTCGTTAAAGGACCACAAACCATTTCTCCTGCTAACGCTAAAATTGTGTGTTTGTTTTGGTTGTGTTTACCCAGAATTCCCTGCATCATAATCTGCTTCCTGATTTTGGAGGGGTCTCTGGTCAGCTTGGCGTTCAAATGTGCATTCAAAGAGTTCACTTTGCTGTTTTAGTCCAATTGTGCATTCACACCTTCCCAAACGAACTGGACTTTCTAGACAACAAAATGGAATTGGATTAAAGGGGGTTGTTGGGAATCCAGCCGTAGATACTTCTCTTTTTATTCTTTAGATAAAAAAACTTGAGATAAATGTTCACATCTATGCTGATGATACACAGTTTATTATTGTCATTTCTCCTGATGACATGTTGCCATTTGATGTCTGTTAATCTGGATTAAGATAGGTGGAAAATAAATCTGACTTTACTGCGCTCACACGCTCCATTTTTCTCTCTGGATGAAAAGCGGCTAAATAAATCAAAACTGAGGGGATTGTGAACTCTAACAGCGCGGTAAGAACCGCTGCTTTTTGCACTTCAGGGAGAATTTGTGATTTTCTTGGAGTGGAGTAAAAAGCAAGCAGTGATTATGTTTAACACTCTGCTGTATTTGGCATGATAACACCAATTTCTTCCAATTTTAAGCACTTTTTGACAACTTCTGACCATTTTTATCATCAAGTTAAAACATTATTTTCCGTTTTTTCCCCTCATTTCTTGGGTGAATACTTTTATTTTGACGGTCTGCTGGAGTAAGTGGGATGTAAATTACATGTTTATATTATCGCTCATTTTTAGCTTGCATCTCTTTAAAGCTCAGTCTACTCTGGTCAACAATGTGCAGATCTTGTTTTTTTGTTTTACTTGTACTGTTTTTATCTTATTGAAAATGTTCAACACTTTGAAGTTATTAATAATAACTATTTATAAAACACTTTCGAAGTGCCACAACCCACTATATAACCATCATGATGTGAATAAGTTGAGGAGTGATCCCAGGAACAAAACTGGGCTGAAACCGAGGCGTTTTATGTAGTTCTGGATCCCATGAATATTTCCTAATGGGTCTGAACAGAAAGGAGTGAAGCACTTCCCAGACAGAGGTTATTATGTTCCCTTAAAGTGGCAGTATTGTGCATTTTCCAGGAATATAATTCCATTTTATAGCACAATCACTGTTACCTTTAGTTATAAAAATGCTTTCTATATGTATCAAATAAGACTTAAAGTTTGACGTTGTATTGTAAATGCTTGAAATTGGGCCTCTGTCTCTTTAAAAACTCCTGCCCTTTCTGGAACTGCGGCTTCAGGAAGTCATCCAAACATGGCTCCTCTATTAACCCTTTAACAACATTTTTACCAGCGTTTCACTGAGAAGTAGCTCCTATAATGAGCTCAGCAGATGTGCAGTTCCACCAGGTGTTTGCTAATTGCTGCTGGCTAGTCTGAAGGAGCTGAGTGGGGGAGGAGCTGCGACTCGAAGGTGGAGTTAGGTCCAGCCAGGCGTTTTGCACAGCTAATGGTTGCCAGGGAGATTATAGGATTTCTTAAACATGAATGAAAGAATCAAAGAAACACTCCAGGAATGTTTTTGATGAGGGGATAACATTATAACATGATGGAGAGCTGGAAAAATAACATTTTACTAAATACTGCCCCTTTAAACACGATATCTGTAAAATAAAATTCAAAAATGAGCTTTGTTTTGTACTTTGTAAGACAATTGAAGCATATCTCTCTGTAAAAACAAAGGTTTGTTGCAGCAGCATCAGATATTCAAAGCTGCAGGCTGTGCATGCAGCAGCCAGCAGCCATTTGTTTACAGTAAATGAGCTGTTAAAAACTCGAGGAGGTAATAAAGTGTGTCATGGTGGTGAAGATGCATCGTAAACACGCTCGGTGTTTTGCTTACGCTGGTCAAACACAGGCGGGTTGTCGTTGACGTCGCTCAGCGTGATGTTGACGGTGGTGGTCCCCGCCAGCCCCCCCAGCTGTCCGCCCATGTCTTTAGCCTGGATCAGGATGGTGTAGTTCTCCCTGGTCTCTCGGTCCATGTCCGTTAAGGACACCCGGACCACACCTGGGAGCAGAAGCCAAAGGTCACGGGGTCAATTAAAGCTTAGAGAATGAGAGCTGCTCCAGAGTGTGCAATTATTTGCTGATCTTTGACTAGGCCATTCTGAAACATTGATATCACTTGATCTATGCTACTTTGTAGCTCTGGTTGACAGTTTGGCTCCATCAGCTGACCAGCATCCCTGTCCTATGGGAAGAATCGCATTCCCACAGCATGATTCTGTCACCACTGTGTTTCAGCATGAAGACGGTGTTTTCAGTGTTAGATTCCCTCTAAAAGCAGATTATTGCATGTTTAACGCCAGAGTTACTGTGGTTCTCTGCTTAACTCTGATTAATCCGTAACTTCCTCCCCAACCTTTCCTTTCACTGCAAAAACACAAAATCTAACCAAGTTTCTAGTGAAAATATCTTGGTACACTTTAAATAAAACAACTAACTTATAGATAACATGTCATTAAGAAATAGGAGCTTGTTTTCAGCCAGTAAGTCCTTAAAACTGATGAAAAAGAACTATGTCCATTGGCAGAATATTTCATGTATAACGTGAACAATTTCTTGTTAAAGTGAATTTATCTGCCAGTGGATCAAATAATTGACCAATATTAAGAAATTACCGACTTACAACAAGCTTCTGTTGTTTGCTGAAAAGTTACTTGTAAGTTGGTTTAGTTTTATTTCAATTGTACTAAGAAATTTGCACTAGAGACTAGACAAAAATACTTGGTAAAATATAGTTTTTTGCAGTGCTGTGGCTTCCTAATTGTTCTGTAATGTTCTTTAAAAAAACCCTGAGGTCTTCACAGAACAACTGAGATTATTCCCATAATAAAAAAGTTGATGGTTGTAACCTTGAAATAGCTGTGGATGCTTTGGATCTGTGCTGTCTGTGTGGCAAGTATTTGTGAAGTCTCTCAGGTTCTACAGTAGAAACAGTTCAGCGCATGTATCTGGCCTTCACCCTGCAACTCGACACACTTATTTCACCAGAGTGTAGTCTTCATCAAAACCAACAGCTACGCAGAAAACAAGAAGTCTGGGTCAGCTGACGATGTTTTCTGCTCCAGTTTTGAGTTTTATATTGTGTTGACATCAGTAAAAGCCTTAAAGGCAGAAGTTACAGTGGAACCCAGGAAGCTGATTCATTGCTCAAGAGCCATGCTGAGGTTTTATTGACAGGGGAGCCGTCGGATGAAATAAAACAGGAAAACTAAAAGGTTCTTGTATGCCAGCATTAAATCATGAAGGTCGTTAAAAGAAGAGTTAGTTTTTCAACAAGATGTCTCAGTGTGAGGGTTTCCTGAAGTTGCGCAATTTTAGGAATTAGCTTTGTTTGCCAAATTCATGACTGTTTTCAATTTGGCAACAACATGAATTGCATGTTTGGATAATTGTTCCCTCTGGTTCTGGATGCTGTGCAGCTGGAAGGATGTTTGCTCTTACTTGTTTTTAATTTAGAGCAGTTGTTGTGCTACGTAACCATGACAACAAAGTCAAAAGCTGAAATAACACCTGAACTTTGACCCCAAATCGCAGACGGGTCAAAAAGGAGGACGTTCATTATATCCCAGAGTATGGTTGGGCGATAAGGACTTTAGGTTTTATCACATTTTGTGGTACTTTTGGGACCATCAGGACACCAGTCACTTTAAGAAGTGCAATTTGTATCACTAAGCTGCACACAGGAACTGCATTTAATCATAATTTCAAATTTATTGGTATTTATTGATGCACATTGCATAAATAGTGGAGAAAATAGTAAAAATAACAATCCTGACAACACAGATGGTTTTGTTTTTTAAAAAAAAGCATAATTAGGAATTTGTCATGGCAATGTTGAATAAACATATTTAGATGTTTATCATGATAAACGATAAAGGTTACAATAAATGCCCATGAGCTTTAGTTTCCTTTGCTCCATGGTTCTGACATTTAATCGATTCAAACTCATTTTTGTCAGAGATTAAAATAAATTTTGCACTCTTTGATTAATCGATTTTATGAGAGTCACAATCAAAAGAAAGAAATATCCTAATTTTAACAGTATGCATTCATTTAATTTCTTTATCCAATCACATAATTGTCAAATACATGAGCAATTCTACCAATGAAATGGCTGCAACTCGACGCCTTTTTGCATCTAGAAGTGTTGAAGAGCTGCTGAAGTTCAAAGCGAGCATCAGAATGGAGAAGAAAAGGGATTTAAGAGACTTTGAACTTGGCATGGTTGTTGCAGCCAGACGGACTGGTGCTCCTAAAGAGAGAAAATATCCAGTGTGTGGATGAAAAGTGCCGTGTTGATGTCAGAGGAGAACAGAAAGTAGACAGAAAGTAGTGCAAAAGAGCTGAAGTATCTACTCGTTTACAAGCAAGGTGTGCTAAAAAGCATCTCTGCACACACAACACTAACTAGCTCATTAGCCTGAGGTTTAATAACAGTCAGGAGAAGCTGAGAGAAAGAGGGAGGAGGTGAGTAGCACATACACAGTGGTGATTGACAGTGCTAAAACCCTCCTCCCAGCTTTGATTGGTTATTTCTGACCAAGTTGTGCAGGTTTGCAGTTAATACTGGGAGCACTGGAAGAAGACAGAGGAGTTTTTCTATATAGATTATTGGTCTTATACTCTGCTGTCAAAACAAAGTGAGGGTTTTAGCTAATTTGTAAAAAGGATATATTTTTATGAAAGTTACGTACTGTAGCTTTAATTTAGCAGAAAATGTTTTTAGTCTAGCTGGAGGTAGTTTTTGGCTTTTCTGGAAGAGTAATGTGCTAAAAGGGAGATGGAAACACATTTACTGAATATGTTCTAAAACAGAAAACTTTCCCTTACCAGAGTGTGAAACTCGGATCATTTCAAAGAACAAAGCTCCAGCCTGGAGGGGAGGACTCTACATTTTCCTGAGCCAGTTTTCCTGTTTGCAACCTTTTCATTCTACTTATTGCAGCCAACGATATTTTAATATGAAATTAAAATATCGTTTAATTTCATATTTTATTAAATTAAACGATATTTTTAATTTCATAAAATATCATGTCAATATTTTATGAAATTACGCTCTGCATCTCCTGGTTGATTCGCTCCAGACCAGTAAATAGAAACTCACTTTTTTTTTTCTCTTTTTGGCAACATTTTGAAAACTTGCTCATAAATCACATGACAAAAACATTCCTTGTTTGATTTGCCTTGATTCCAGCTGCAGCCTTCATTTTGCAGACATTTTCTTATGATAAGCTGAGCCTCGGTTAAAGGCAGGAAGCTTGTCTGTTCCTGGGAGCAAGGCAGGTCTGTTGGGAAAAGCGGATCCAACCAGTATCACCAAGGTGGTAAACTGGTCACCACAGCAAACCAGTACAGCCTTGAGCTCACTGTTAATTGTTGTTTCCACTTGAGATGCTTCGGCTTCTCTAAGCATTCCCGTCTAAAGGGTTTTTAATAACTAATCCAAGGCTGCTGCCCAAAGACTGTATTATGATTTTTCTTTTGTGATATTTTTCCAAGCGCTTGCTTGTTTTGGTCAGATTTCCTCCAATCACCTCCTCTGCAGGTATAATGCGGGTCTAGAGTTTGATTTTTATGCTTAATATAATTTCCTCCTGTTTTCTAGTTATTTTTCCAGCCTTTGAGAGTTTTTGGTGAGTCACTGAAAAACAGAGATGTTGTTTTTGTTTTCTTCTGAAGCGATCTACATGTGGATACCTGAAAATAAAACCCACATTTTTCTGTAAACTATAATCTGTGTTATATTTGGAAAGATTCACTCCAGATAAAACTACAGTTTTATAAAAATGATCAGAGGCTGAAGGATTGACCCTGCAGTAACTAAGACTACAAAGTAAGAGCCAAATAACTGAAATCAAACCAACACAGCTTGGTTTAAAAAAAAAAAGTCTAAAAGACTAGATTTCAATTATAAGCTGAAAGTTTTTTTTCCAGGAAGCCTCTTTCCACACTACAGCCTGCCTTCTGTCCTCATTATCAACAGGAAAGTCACACTTTTAAGCTTAACACGTCTTCTTTGTCAGCTGCCATGAGTGAGTTTTTAGATGTAGCAACAAAAGAAACACGTTGGGTAGTTTCGTAGCAACAACAGGAACCATGCTGAGCTCCCCCCATTTTGAGCTGGTTGGTTTACACAGGGGGCACAAAGCAAGCACTGAAATCACTGCAGCTACATCTCAGAACGTGACAGAGAGGAGGAAAAAACAGCAGCCACAGGAAGATTTTTACTTTACCACTGGCTCCAAAAATTTGACACATCTGTAAAAATTTAAATGCAAAAGTTATTGTTATATGATTTTCCCTGTACTGTGACACACGTTTTGTTAAATCCCCCTAAAAACGGATTCAGGAGTATCAGTCAGGAGAAGGGTACAAAACATTTCCTCCTTACTGTAAATGTACAAAGTTTAAACGGTCACCAATAAAAGGAAACTTGAGACGAGAAGGACATCACAAAAACTGGAAAGTTCTGCAAAACGGATGAAAAGATGAGATGGAAACTGTTCCACCAAGAGGCAAACAGACACTGAATGACCTGCAGGAATTTCCAAAGTGACAACAGTCGTCTTTGTTCTCCATATAGCTCAGCTTTGGGTTACAAGACAGAAAGGACACATGCAGTCCTGGAAAAAATACGTTGTTCTTCTGCTAGTCAGTCTGGAGTCATAGACCGCGGCCACATTTAATTAGTAGTATGAACGACCATGCAAAAAAAAAAGAAATCTGGTTTCAGCAAAGGATGCTGTGTGAAGGTAGTTTTATATGCATCAGTAGTTAAGCTTCTCCTCAGTGGTGTAGATTAAAATGAGGCAGGCTGAATAAAGGAAAATATGAAGCTGAATAATTGCTCACTTCTTGGTTTAAATTGAATTTGGATTGAAGGTTGAGGTGAAATAAGTAAAGTTTGTTTAAATGAAGCACCTGTTGAGCAGGAAATGACTTGATTATCTGCCATCTGATTGGACAGTTTGATTTAAATCATCACTGTCAAATCATTTCAAGGAGTAGAGATACAGATTGAATGCCTAATTTTAATCTGGTAGGTGGAACATGTCTGGGCAGGGTTGTTCAAAAAGTTTTCTGTTTGGCTTTTTAAATAGATACTTAAGATAAAATTGTGTATCCTAAGCATTTCTTCCATTATTTCAAATTTTAAATTGGGAAATTATTTTTCTGTACATAAATTCCACTTTTAATACATAGAAAGTTAAATCCTCCATTGATTTTCTTTAACTTTGTAGATCAGCTACTTTCCTAACTTTGTAGCGTATGTAAACCAGCATCTGCAAAAACAACTCTCCCCAAAAACAACTTCCGTGATGCTGAAAGTCAATCAGGAAGGTTTGCAGCATGTCTGCGGTCGTACCGGTTTTTGCGTCCACAGAGAAGTATGGCTGCCCCTCCAGGATACTGTAGACGACACGAGCGCTGTTTCCATACGTGGGGTCGTCGGCGTCTGTGGCAGTGAGCTGGATCACAGACGTTCCTGAGCAAATTGGAAGAAGAGACAGTTTGATGAGGATATTTGTTGGTGATAAAACCCAAGCTGCCGTGATTTTTCCCTTCTGCTGACCTATTCTGGACATTTCTGGAACGGTGGCCTGGTAGGGACCATCCAGGAACTTCGGCTCGTTGTCGTTGATGTCCTGGATCTTGACGATGAACTCGGATTCAGGCTCCAGAGGTCGGTCAGTGAGGCGGTTTCGGGCCTGGGCCCGGAGAACGTACTGCGACTTCACTTCCCTGTCCAGCCTCTGGATGGCGTGGATGTCCCCGGTGCTGTCGTCAATGGTGAAGGTGGTTCCCGCCCCCTCGCCCGTCAGGATGTACTTGATGGAGCCGTCACCTTTGTCCATGTCCGAGTGGAGCTGCAGGAAAACAACACTTTAAGACAATGAAACTCTTCTTATGACCAATCTGATCCCAACAGTGAATGCTTCTAAATTCAGCCACAAGCTCAGTGTTTTGGGTGGTGATGTGTTTTTTGAGGGCATTCAAATGGGTCACATCTCCCAGTTTTACAACAATAAAGCTGCCTTGCTCTGCTAAACATGAAGATAAGACAAGCAAATAACTTTCCAGGCCAAATCAGCCTTATGATCTCTGTCCAAGTTAACATGTGCCTCAATCCCTGAAGAGCAGACCGATTGGAGGAAAGAAAATGCCTGCAGAGATAAACATGAGCTGATTTAAACAGAAAATAATCAGCAGTTATTTGTGGAAATGTGGGCTTAACAATATTATCAGCACATTATCAGTATTGGCTGATAAAAGCTTTCAAATTAAAGCTGGTGCTGGACCAGATTGGATGATTGCATGAAGATAAATTCAGATTCAAACTACATGAAGTTAGTTTCTGGGAAAGTTGTATGAAATCTAATATCCAAGTAAAGAAACGCTAACTTAGAACGCTTGTAAAAATACCACAATGTTATAGAAGGTTTTCATGTTTAATAAAGGTCTCTCATCAGGCAAGACGGCAGAAACTATAAATAACCAGTAGGTGGCATAAACTCAGATTAATGACAGGTGTGAACAGAAATCAAGAAGTTGGTTGATTATGCTAATTAATGCATCAACACTTACAGTATGTGCCTAAATCTCATCTGCTTATGACTGAATTTAAAGTTTACAACATATGTAGTTGACCTTCAACTGTCCTTTTAAGGGATAAAAATACATAAAAATACAGACTGAAGACATTTAACTGCTTCCTTCTGGAGTTCTAGTTGTATAATTTAATTAGTTACTCATCTGACACCAGAACTGACACTTCATTAACAATTTTAGGAGATAGGAAGCAGGCACCACTGTCAGCCATTTTCACTTTCATGCATTCAGAAAAATATTAGCTCTCATTCTTTGACACATACACCTAACCCTACCCTGACTCTGTACCCTAACCCCAATACCTCATACAAGCTACACCTACCAGCAGTGAACACTGCTGGTTAACAAAAGTATTGAAATTTCTAATCACATGATGGTAGACTTATTCAGGATTCTAGCTGTGGTGACGATAACTTAGTGAAGTTCAAAGTGAGCATCAGAACAGGGAAGAACTTGGATTTCAGTGACTTTGACATGCTGGTCTGAGTCTTTCAGAAACTGCTGCTCCACTGATATTTTCTAGCACAAAAAAATCTCTGTTTTACAAAAAGTAGTCCTAGAAAGGGAAAATAACCAGTGGGCTTCAGTTATGTGGTTGAAAAGGTCTTGTTGATGTTAGAGGAAAAATGAGCAGACTGGTGCAAGATGACAAAGTAGAAAAAGGAGCTCAAACATCCACTTGTTTACTAGCAAAGTGCGCTGAGTAACACATCTGGACACACAACAGGCTGAGCCTCGGAGCAGAAAACCAAAATGGGTATCACACCTGTCAGCCAATAACAGGAATCTGAGGCTACAATTCACACAGCCTCCCCAACATTGGAGAACAATTGATGCCTGGTCTAATAAGTCTCAATTTTAGCTTCACCAGTTCAGCGGCTGAGTCAGAACTGGGTGTAAACAACAGGAAAACAATGATCCATCCTGGTATCATTGGTTTAGGCTGGTGGTGATATAATGCCATGCTTTAGGCATTTAGCATGCCATATAGGATTAAGAAGAATCATTCGGTATAATCGTTTTTGTTGCAAATACATTCTTAAAGCTATTTGAAATTCCTTCTTCTGAAGTATCTCCAATATATTTTTCTGTAAAGTGTTCCATGAACTCCTTTATGAAAATGAAACCCAGAGATGTACGTATTATTTAGTGCAATTCGCCACAGCAAAGGGAAAATAACGCAGAAAAACCGTTGAACAACTCCAAACCATATGTATTCTAATTTTTTTTACTCTCTGTGTCGGTTATGCTATACTGACGCTTGTTGCCATAGCAACTGACTGACTACAACACCACTAATGTATCAGGATGCAACACCAAAAAACAAACACACAGAACAGAACATTCACTCTGTTACAGTTTTATGTTTTCAGGCTTGGTGTTTGTTTTGCGATTATTAATTGCTGTGTTAGATTAGCTATGCCTGTGGTAGCTAATTAGCAGCACATTAGCAATGTGGTAGCACATTAGCAGATTAGAAATGTAAACACCTGCTCTACTGATGAGCTGTTGGAGTTGCAGTGTGGGTCGAACTGAACTGCACCGCACATCTACATGGTAAGGTTGCCAAAGTCAAGCTAGCATAACTGGCCTACTTCCATATCCTTCAGTTTTTTGATTAAAACTTTTTCCCGACCTTGTTATCTAGTTGTCGTAGTTTTGAAAATTCGTATCGACTCACTGCATCCCTTTTCCTTTTGTATTATCACGCGTACATTTAAGATTTGGCGTTATGTTGACAACACTGACAGGTCCTGTACATGTCCAGTTTGGATGTGAAGATGAGTTAACTGTAGACCAGAGGGGTGGTGTGTGGTCACATGCATAACTTTAATCTGTTAACAGGCAGCAGACCTGTAATCACAGCTCGCTCCCTGTTTGTTGCTATGGACCCAGCAGTGCAATCAGCAGCCTTTTGTGGCCTCTAAGTGCAAATGCCAGCCTGTTGATGTGCAATCAGCCTTTACTTTGTACTAAGAGGGCCTCTCTGTATGATGACGAGTACTTACTGCCATCACGTTGGCAGAGTGAAATTCAATGCCTCCATTGGTATCTGCGCTGTATATAATCAACAGGCGAGCACACAGGCTCAGCACTCTATCTGAAAACACACTGCTTTCAAGACGCTGGCTCTGGCCTTTCATCATCTGTGGCCTCTGAAAGAAGAGACCCAGACAGGGTTGTAAAACAGCTCCTTGTTGTCAGGCCGCTGATGCTTCACCAGCTCTCTTTGCAACACCTATCATTCCTGTGCAGCAGACAATGGAGCGTCCCTTTCTGTTTCTGGACCTCATGCTCACCTGCACTCCACCTGCAAACCCATCAGGCTCGGGCAGAATTTTTTAATCAAAACTGTGTTGTTGCTTTTAGACTTCTTTATGTTGATGCATCTTAGGCCGAAACTTTTCCTTCACCTCCAGCACTAATCCCTTCATACCTCCAAGGGCTTTGAAAACTTAGGGTATTAGTTACCTGCTTCATCTCCCAACCTAAAGGCTTTGAACAACAGCTCAGAGGAGCTTTGAATCGAGGTGAAATATGTTAAAAGATGAGGTTATGCCATATATTTTTCATGTTTTCTATTCCCTCTGTTGGTGACTGACCTGTTTGAACCACTGTAATCATTCATGAAATGTTACTCGGTAAACCACTGTAAGCGAAATTAAAAAGCTCAGATCAAGATAAAAAATTGACCAGTATAGCAAATTAAACAACAAAATGTTAAAGTGACTAAGTAAATTAAAAAGCGTTTAGCACGTAAATCAATCCATGTAAAACACCATTGGAGTTTCTGTCCATTGGCTTTAAAAATGTATAATTTTCTAAAATATTTTCAAATGAAATTCATCAAGAATAGAAATTTGGCAGGTTTCTTTCATTCCCATATAAAAGCCGTGTCAGCATTTAAGTTTTTTCAAAGTGAAAGAAATTTAGGCTGTGCAGTTTAAAATACAAAAATTATTTTAAGAATGTGTTTATCTTAGAACATTATTAAAAATGTTAAGTAATTCAATGTAAAAACAGTAGAAGTGAGTATAGAAAGTGTTATGTAGGAGAAAAACACACGGATTGCTGAATTTTAGGTCAGTTTATCTTGTGTGATAACGAAATGGTACGTGGTTAGAAAAAACTATTGTGTGGTTGGAACGGAGCGTTACGAGATAACAAAATGTTGCCTGATTGAAACGGAGCATTATGTGATGACAAAATGTTGTGTGGTTAGAGAGGAGCGTTACGCGGTTAGAACGAAGTGTTACATGATAATGAAATAGTCTAAATAGTTAGAAAGCAGCGGTGCATGATTTTAACGAAGCAGAGCGTGATTATGACGAATCATTGCGTGATTATGACGAAGCATTGCGTGATTATGACGAATCATTGCGTGATTATGACGAAGCATTGCGTGATTATGACGAATCATTGCGTGATTATGACGAAGCATTGCGTGATTATGACGAAGCATCGTACGATTATGACTAAGCATTGCGTGATTATGACGAAGCATCGTACGATTATGACTAAGCATTGCGTGATTATGACGAAGCATCGTACGATTATGACTAAGCATTGCGTGATTATGACGAAACGTTGTGTGATTATGGCGAAGCATTTTACGATTATGACGAAGCATTGCGTGATTATGACGAAGCATCGTACGATTATGACTAAGCATTGCGTGATTATGACGAAGCATCGTACGATTATGACTAAGCATTGCGTGATTATGACGAAGCATCGTACGATTATGACTAAGCATTGCGTGATTATGACGAAGCATTGCGTGATTATGACGAAGCATCGTACGATTGACGAAACGTTGTGTGATTATGGCGAAGCATTTTACGATTATGACGAAGCATTGCGTGATTATGACGAAGCATCGTACGATTATGACTAAGCATTGCGTGATTATGACGAAGCATCGTACGATTATGACTAAGCATTGCGTGATTATGACGAAGCATCGTACGATTATGACGAAGCATTGTGTGATTATGACGAAGCATTGCGTGATTATGACGAAGCATCGTACGATTATGACGAAGCATTGCGTGATTATGACGAAACGTTGTGTGATTATGACGAAGCATTGTACGATTATGACGAAGCATCGTACGATTATGACGAAGCATTGCGTGATTATGACGAAACGTTGTGTGATTATGACGAAGCATTGCGTGATTATGACGAAGCATCGTACGATTATGACGAAGCATTGCGTGATTATGACGAAACGTTGTGTGATTATGACGAAGCATTGTACGATTATGACGAAGCATCGTATGATTATGACGAAGCATTGCGTGATTGTGACGAAACGTTGTGTGATTATGACGAAGCATCGTACGATTATGACGAAGCGTTGCGTGATTATGACGAAGCATTGTACGATTGTGACGAAGCATTGTACGATTATGACGAAGCATTGTACGATTATGACGAAGCATTGCGTGATTATGACGAAACGTTGTGTGATTATGGTGAAGCATTTTACGATTATGACGAAGCATTGCGTGATTATGACGAAGCATCGTACGATTATGACTAAGCATTGCGTGATTATGACGAAGCATCGTACGATTATGACTAAGCATTGCGTGATTATGACGAAGCATTGCGTGATTATGACGAAGCATCGTACGATTATGACGAAGCATTGCGTGATTATGACGAAGCATCGTACGATTATGACGAAGCATTGCGTGATTATGACGAAGCATCGTACGATTATGACGAAGCATTGCGTGATTATGACGAAGCATCATACGATTATGACGAAGCATTGCGTGATTATGACGAAACGTTGTGTGATTATGACGAAGCATTGTACGATTATGACGAAGCATTGTACGATTATGACGAAGCATTGCGTGATTATGACGAAACGTTGTGTGATTATGACGAAGCATCGTACGATTATGACGAAGCGTTGCGTGATTATGACGAAGCATTGTACGATTGTGACGAAGCATTGTACGATTATGACGAAGCATTGCGTGATTATGACGAAGCATCGCACGATTATGACGAAGCATTGCGTGATTATGACGAAGCATCGTACGATTATGACGAAGCGTTGCGTGATTATGACGAAGCATCGTACGATTATGACGAAGCGTTGCGTGATTATGACGAAGCGTTGCGTGATTATGACGAAGCATCGTACGATTATGACGAAGCATTGTATGATTATGACGAAGCGTTGCGTGATTATGACGAAGCATTGTACGATTATGACGAAGCATTGTACGATTGTAAGAGCATTATCTGGTTAGAACTTAGCCTTGTCGTTCCAAGTGGGATGAACAATGAAAGCCTCTACATTGCAGCCAGTAAGTCTTTCCCAAAGTTTCACTCAGTCTGCTAAAACTTCCCGTTTTACCTATTTATCCCATCTCAGGTCAAATGAAACCAGATCAGACAATAATCCTCTCACCGTTTCTATTTTGAGCGTGTTATTTGCCTGTTTCTTTGGTCGGGGGTATGTCAAAGCTCCAACGACAGCACTGCTGAGGGCCTGAAGACCTCAGGATTAAATCTGGATTTTTTTTATACCTTTGAAGCCGCCCTTTGCCTCTCGTCTGATCATCCCTCCTCCTGCAGGCTGCTGAGCTCTCTGGAAGATCTGTTGCTCTGCTCTGGTTGAAAGTTTGGAAACTTAGCAACTCCTACACTGAGCTTCTCTTCACACCAGCAACACTGACTGAAAAGGTCACGCTGAAAAGTTGTTCACCTCGCATTTCCTCAGGTTGTACCTTCATGTTGTCATATATGTATATAAATATATATATACTGTGTGTGAGTGTGTGTGTAGCCATGCTTTCAGTCGGCACCGACCTTTCCAATGTAAAGCGGCTCCAGTCCGGTGTACTCCTCCAAGACGAAAAATTGATTCCACACCCATCCTCTTTTCACCCTCTGCAGCAGCGCAGAGCTTCTGGTATTTTCCTCGTCTCCTGATTTACCCAGGAGGCCTTGAGGCAGAAGGGTCAAAATGCAAAGGGTCACGGGGAGCAAAAAGCTGCCCGCAGTGGCTGGAAGATGCACTTGGACCCCCATTGTGAAACCCAGCGATGCTGAACAGACTCGTGCTGTTCACGTGTTATTTCCTCTTATTTTCTGATTCCTGCAGCAGACTTTCTGAGGAAAGAAAAGAAAAGGAGAGGACAGATGAGTGTGCATCATTTTTATTTTTGGAAGCCTGTGGATAAAGCAGCCGTCCTTTTATTCAGCATCAAGATTACTTCTCCACTGCTGAGGTTTTGTTGGGTTGCCTGTGTGTGTTTGAATAGGAAGGGATCCTGTTGAGCCCAGTAAAGTCACACAGAATGGAGGAGAGAACACAAAGAGAGCAGAGCGTTCACCTGCTGCTGAGAAAGGAGCGGCTGATTGGTGTTTGCAAAGTCCTGCTTCAGGCACGAGAAGGAAAAACGTCAAAAATACAAGTTTATATCAGGACGTACATTCACCTATCGATCGATCAGCCAGCCATCCATCCATCCGTCCAGTCAGTTGGGAATTTAATCATTAAAACATTTTTCTAGGAACTCTGTAACCTTCCAGGCAACGTGAAACAAACTGACGTTAGAAAAACCGCCACCAGATTTCGTCCACTCTGTGACCAGGAGGTTTTACCTTATCTGAGTTTATCAACAGGAGTGGCAGCGTTTGCTCGGACGGCAGGGGGGGACGGGCTGCAATCGGCCTTCAGGGCTGGTTTCACCAAACCTCTGACTCAATCATGGCTGCTTGCTTAATTTTTAAACCCTCCCAGTGTTCCTGTTCAAAATTTCAAACAGTTTGCCCAAATTCTTAATGACGCATACATTAACAGCCGGAGAAAACCTGCCAAACTGCTGCTGCTGCTGCTTCCCTCCAGCTCTGGACAGGCCGTCTTCACAAGGAGCCACACTCTTTTCTCCTTCCTCCCCTTCCTGTCATCAGCAGAGGTGCGCTCCTTCACACCTCGTGTAATTGGCCCGGGGTGTGATGTTCTGAGATTGCAGTGTTTCTGTCAACACTCCTGTTCAGCTGCACTCGCACCATGTTCTACAAGCTCCCTTCAGTGCTGCACGCTGCTCATTACAAGAATGCTCCTTTTTTTTTTCTCAATTTTTCCCTCCGTATCTCAGCTGTAAGAAACTCCTCTGACTCTGCTTGAGATTTAAACGCCATCTCCATCCACGTTTCTCCTCAAATCAAAGGGATACTTAAGACCAGGGAGGTCAGCTCTATGGTTTTCTTCCAGGAGAAGTTATTGATTGATACTTTCTCACTAGAACTGGAACGATTAATCAGATTAATCACGATTAATTGATAAATGAGATTATCGCCAATGTTATAATGACCACATAATTGCACAATTTGATGTTTCAAAAATAAATCCTCTTAATGGAAACATGTTATGTTGTTGCATTTTGGGCACTAAAGTGTTTGTTTTCTCATTTAAAAAAGGAATCCAACTGTTCATTTGCATCTCTTAACGTATTTCTAATTTTGTATAAATAATACAAAACTTAAGTGGTGAAATGAAAAAACTGTACAATATGCCATTTTAAAAAGTGAAAAAAATGTGATTAATCAATCACACTTCAGAACAATTGATTAATCGTCCGGATAATCGATTAATCGGACACTAAAATGATTGTTAGTTGGAGCCTGACTTTCTACATTTCCACATGTTTCTTGTTTATATGTATAAAGGCAGCCTGCTTCTTGATTTAATGAATTTGAGGGAAAAAATAGACAAATTTATCGGCAGAAAACAGAACAAGGGGCGTGAAAAGGCAGCGAGCGGGGGGCAGAAAGGAAAGTTTGGTCCTCCAAAGGAAAGGAATGAAAAGCAGACTGTTTGACTCATGGACCGACTCCATTATGTGTTGTAAAAGAGAGCATTGTGCTTCTGTAGACTCTCTGAATCACCAAACCCAGTTAGTCATTGTGGTGGAGGCACAAAAGGCAGCGAATGGTGGGAGGCTTGGCTGCATTGTGAGCGGGCGCCTGGCCAAAGTGTGTGTGCGTTGGTGTGTGTTTGTTGAAGAAAACTCAGCTTAGCAGGACGACTGACCCTCGACCCGGCTGCTCCCTTCGTTTTCAGCCCATTCATGCCGCCTGGTCTCCATTATGAAGTCCCCGCTCCAAGCCACGCCCAGTGAAAGGTCGTGACCTTCACCCAGGCCGTTTTGCTCCGTTTTGTTAAGCTTAATGAGGCGACGTGCAAAGTAAAACATTTCACAGTCCTTTCTCCTGGTAATGTGATGGTATCTCGCTTGTTTAAGGAAGCAGCTGCTGCACAAGCCGCTGACGGATGACAGACGGGATAAATGGGGTTCCTACAAATAACACATGATGCCTGGAAAACACGCAACACACTATCATGTTGGTTAAAGTCGATATCACTGGAGATAAATGAGTAATTACTTTATTACACTGCAAAAACACAAAATCCTACCCAGTAATTTTGGTATAGTTTGTAGTGCAAATATCTTGGTACGATGAAACTAGCTTTCAAGTAACTTTTCAGCAAGATATACGGAAACGGCTCCACCAGAACATGTTGATGCCTGCAGACAGTGTTTGCTGTTTTAGCAGCTGCTCTTCTGGAAACGTCTAAAGGAGCATCGATCTGGAGGAGAGTAAAGAAAACTCTGTTTCCAGCTTCTTTTATTTGCATATTGTTGCATATTGTTCCTTCCTTCCTCTTGACTTCCATGTTCTTGTCTTATCACCCTCTCCCTTTTTTCTTGCTCATGCCTCATCTCCCTTCCTTTTTCAGTCCTTCTTCCTCATTTCTTTCCTTATGAATTACTTCATGTCCTCCTTTACTTCCTTCCTTATTTGCTTCCTTCCTTTTTTACTCCCTTCCTTTATTGTTTCTTTCCTTCATTCCTCACTTCCTTCCTTATGATTTCCTAGCTGATGTCATCCTCTTCTTCCTTTCTTCTTTCACTCTTCCCTTGCCCGCCTTGAGCAAGAAAGTCCATTCTTTCTATCCTTCCTTCCTTTCTTCCTTCCTTCTTTGCGTCCTTTCTCCATTCCTTTCTTCTTTCCTCCATCCTTCATGTCTTTCCATCCTTTTTCATGTCCTTCCTTCCTCCCTTCCTTTGTAGTCTTAATTTTGTTTCCTTCTCGTGTCCTACCTCTGTTTTTCTTCACTTCCTTTCATTTCTCCTTCTCCCTTCCTTCCTTCCTTAACTCCTTTCTTTGTTCCTTTTAAAGTGAACATGAGGAAGTGGAAACTCTGGAAGTTGAATCTGGAAAAGTCTTGAACCTCTTCATCTGCAGGAATCCCTGGACAGTCGGTCGTATGAAAAAAGTTTACGACTAAGAGGAGTTTTTTCCCCTCCTGCATTCTCAAGAAAAAATAACCCAATTTCAAGTTGTTATCTAGAAAACGCTGCAAGAAAAGCCACCGTGGCAAAGGAGCCGCAGAGCCATCCAATTTGTTGTGCGTTTGTTTTGAAATATGAGAAAGCCCTGAAAGGCAGAGGTGTTTATCGAGACGGAGGAAGAGTTTGAGTGACAGCGGAGGAGGCTGTGATTGTCAGGGGGGGAGCAGCTGGCGTGAGAAAATGACGGGCCATATTGTTGTATCATCGCACTCCGAGTCCACCTGCTGCTCCATTAACTGCGATCTGTCAACAGCAGACTACATCAAACTGCTGCGACACCAGGGAGAAAGGTGAGCTCTGCTTCTGAGGGAGGAAAACAAACGGCGAGCGAGAGGCACGGTTCAGCTGGATGCGACCCGCTCCACCTGTTGGGAATAATGAGCCGAAACCGGCGCCATCCCTGCGGTTGCACACATGAAACTCGGGTTGATCAGAAATCAAACATCAGCAACGTGAGAGGTCGCCACGACGACCGGTTAGGGATCAGGAGCTCAGATTGTTTTGAATAATTCATGTTTTTCCAACAGAATTATAAAAATAAGGAAGTAGAGATGTTGCACTGCAAAAACAAAAACTCACCAAGTATTTTTGGTCTAGTTTCTAGTGGAAGTATGTTGGTACACTTAAAATAAGACACAATTAACTCGGATAACCTTTCGGCAAGATATAGGAGCTTGCTTTAATCAGTAAGGCCTTAATGTTAAAGAAGTGGTAGTTTCTTTGGCAGTTTCTCAGTTTTATTTGTATTTATCTTTAAAACATGTAAAATATGTCAACAAGAAAAACAAACTAGTGAAGCCTCTGAAGAGCAAGGATAAGTTATAAAATCTTTTTAAAAAATATATAATGATGAGGTAAAGTTTTGATATTTTAATGGGGAAATCGTTGAAGTTTAATATGTTTCCACATTTAGTTTTGTGTGTCAGTTTAAATGTGAAATAATTGATTCCTAAGGTTTGGTGAAGCCTCCAACCTTTGATCTGCTGATCCAGAGGAGCCTCTGTGTGTGGCGGGTCCGTTTGGGTCAGTCTGCTGTTGATTTCACACCGGCTTTAACTTAACCTCGGCTTTTAAAGAGAGGCCTCCCAGGACGGAGAACAGCAACAACTGGGCGGGTCCATGAAAACTGGACCCGCCCATCATGGAGGGGTGAGACGTCACGGCCAATTTGTTAACCACAATTGATTTTGCACGGGGGTCAGCACAGAGACGGCTATAGATCTGAAACTAAATGCAGAAATGTAACTTTTTTTAAACCATTTTTTCTGTTTTGACCCTTTTTATTAAACCAGATAAAACGTAATTATGGTGTGGATGAAAGAAAATTAGCTAGAGGTCCGTGTTTCCTGTTATAACTGCTATGATTTAACAGAAAAATGGCTTAATAAAGTGCTAAAGTGTTTCATGTTTTGGAAGAACTCAAACATTTTGTACAAACTAAGAATCTCTAAAAATGCGACACCAAAATAATTATCACATGGAGGAAATGAAAACTATTGGAAGTAAAAGCTTGTTCACACTTCCACAATGATCAGGATCATTGTTTACTAAAAATGTTCCTTCAACTCTCACTTCTAGTGATTTATTTAAATGTTCAAGAGTTAGCAGACGTAACTAGCTGCGGCTAGCTAGCGGCTAGCTGGTAGTTTCCTTATGTGTTTGAGGGCCGTCGTTTCTTTGCACCTCTAATCAACCGTTTTCTGATAAAATGTACGTAAAGGTTTTATCCCGTTTCATAGAAGTTTGTGGCACTGAATTTTGCGCTAAGATTCGAGTTACTTAATAATTTTTTGGCGAAGCTGCTGGTGTTTCAGAGAGTTTGTTGCTATGGCTGACCTAAAACATTTTCTAGAAAAAACTGACATACACATGTTGACAGTTCTTTATTTCTGGCCTGCAGCGGCTCTCAAAAGTGTGGCGATCCCTGGTTTAAAGCGGAGAACGTTAAACGTTTTTGACTTCTCAAAGTCATAAATTTCTTAAATCTTAGATGGCCACAACACGCCGTTGTGGATATTAGGTAATTTTGTGAAATTCTGCGTTTTGTTGTGAATTCCTTTTTGGTTTTTCATTTCCGTGATTCCGTCCCATATTTCTTTTCCATGCAGAAGTGTTTCAGTTTGCTTACTGAAACATAAGTGAAGTTTGATTGTGCAGTTGCTTTTCCAGCTTTTAATGAGCAGCACAGCCTGTGGATTGGTCTGGGTGAAGTCGTGCAGGTTCTGTGGTTTTTAAAGTGAAGGGTCCATCCCATCGGCGCCTGGAGGAAGGACCCAGTTTCTTATCTGGCTCTCAGGGCAGGAATGCAGCCTTCAAAGGCAGAGAGCATCCTGACCAGACTCTCCCAACATCACACGCCTGTTTGTGTTGGTCTGAATCAGAGTTCAGAACGTGCCTCGCTCTGTGTGTCGGCCTTCTTATCCTTGCCCCCCCAGGACCGAGGCGCTGGCTTTGAACCGGCCTCTCTTAATTGTGGGGAGCTCCCGGGGCTTTGGGGTCGTGCAGCTGTGCACGCCGCAGCCTCCGTCCCCCTCCCTGCGGTTCGTTTACTGCAAGGTGTTTCTAATTACCCGGCCCTCCCTCCTCTTCTCATCTACCCCTTTTTTTAATATTTGTGCACCAGTTGGGTTTCTGAACCGCAAACCTGATGCACATTTTGCCCAATTAAACATCTGTGTTGCTGTTTAAAACATCTGTTTCCTCCTTCCCCTCCTCTTCAGGGTACGTTTACAGTAGATCTAAAATGGGAGGCCATGATAAACGTTTCTGGAAAGTGTCCTTCAACTTCAGTGAGTTATTTAAAGCTACACACCTTAAATTAATACTTTGTAGAATAACCTTTTGGTTGGGTTTAACCTCCTAAAAAGGAACACAAGAAACTGGAGAAATGTCTGTCTGTCTTCCTTTCTATTTCTCTCCGTCTCTCTGTCTGTATATATTCATTTGGTTCTCTCTAGCTAGCTATCTCTATTTCAAGTTATCTCTCTACCTCTTTCTCTCTCTCTCTCTTTCTCTTGTCCTGACTGGTACCTTTGTACAGTGTAATCCTTCATTATCATAATTTCTCATTAATCAGAACATCTGTAAATGATGAAATCCTCTAGAAAAGTCAAAGTTAAAATTAAATCAAAATCTGTTGTGATGAAGTCTTATGATGTTTTCCTACCGGATAGTCCAGTAGAGTCGGTTTGATTAGGGACCAAAGTTGCTACATTTGCTGCATTTTCAGCTGCTGTGGTTCATTTTCAAACTGCACTGTGCCAAATTAGCCAAACTAATTCAAAAACCTGTTCCTCTCCTCACCTGTGGGGGCGCTGCACTAAGAACCACTGAAGGAAACGATGCTGAAGAAGACTGAGCACAACTTATGGTTTTACAAAATGTAAATAAAAATGGAGTTGATTCATATTTTAGCGGTTGTAGCTATTCCTCTTGTTAGCACTAGCACATTTATTTTGGCTGTGTTTACCCACGATGCCCTGCGCTGTAGTCCACTTCCTGCTTTTGGAGCGGTCTCCAGACCATCCGAACAGTACCAGAGTTCACTTCAACTCAATCGAGACCAAGGTTTTTTAGGGGAACCAGTTTGTTTCTTTTGGTCTGATTGTGCATCCAAACTTTCTAGACTAACGGCCTGGAGTTGGATTCATTGGACCGAACAGAGCTGGTGTGAATGGACCCTTAGTTTTATTGTGTAGACATTTATGTAACCAGGTAGTTGCAGTTTCTAGATTCCAGCAGTTGAAATATTCATATTAAAGACGGAAAAAGTTTAGAAATTATTTATCAAAGTCTTATTTTCTGCATTAAAACTCTCTTTAAAAGAGGAGTGTCCAAAGTTTAGAGAGCCACTGTAGTTCAGAAATGACAAACTGTCATCATTTGTGTATACATTAAATTACACTAACTGGCATTCATCCCAGCCACTGGTGCATGGAAGTGATGTCACCGTTCATAAGCGTCATCTGGAAAAGTTTGCAGTCTGTCACTAATTAAACAGCATTACGTTGGATCTCCTTAGAAAGAAAAAGGTTCATGTTCTCTTAAAGCCCTTTGTCAGATGCTGCAAATGTCAGTGAAGATATCTCAACCCGAAGCCCATCTTCACCCCCTTCCCCTGATATGATAATATCACAGAAGCGTCTCCGCGCTCCAGCCGGGGTACACATGCCAATCTCGTACCTTATTTTCTTCCTTACAAGACAGGCTGTACTTTAATGGGTTTGACAGTAAAATGGAAAAAAAGAGAGTTCTCATTTTGGGAGAGTAGAACCTTGGCTCAGACTGAGGAATGAGGTCTGAATGCCAAACGACGCTCCGTAAAAGGCAGATACCGATGCTTGTTTGAAGACGCAAAAGTGCAGACGTGTTCAGAATTAAAGCCTCAAACTTTCCAAAGTGCATGCAAACCTCTTACTTATCTGCAGATAGTTACTATCAAATAAAGCAAATTCATCAGCATCTGTGAAAAATAAAAAAATTAAAACAAAACTCAAATAATAAATCAGTGCCTTACCGCTTTTTTGATTTATCCTCTGCTAATTTTTCTTTCCTCTTCCTTTGCCTGAAGTTTTTCTTAAAGGTATGAAATCTCTCTAAAAGTCACCTTGAGTTGGTGCTCTGCCTTGTTGGCCTCGGTAAAGTTTCCCCTCTTCTCCATCTACATATAAATAAACGTGCATATTCTCATGCTCCCTCTATAGCGGCTTCCTGTGCACTCTCATCTCGGGTGTTGCCAACCTGGGGACCCAATCAGACTAAAGGACCTATTGTCCCTCTCTTTTACAATCAGCGCCACGAGCTCCCCCCCGACTCCGGCGTAATCCACCAATCTCCCACCACGAGCAGCGGAAAGAGGAGAGGAGGAGAAAGTAGATGGAGTGGAGGGAGGGGAGTGGGATTGACAGCAGGGCAGGGGTGAAATTACAGCGAGAGGGGAGGGGTGGAAAATCAGGCGAGCATGGGATGGAGGAATGAGAGGAGAGACGGTGGTACTCAGGGTTATGATGGTTTTGGGTTTTTCATTATAGTTCATTGTTATTTCTTTATGATTTTTTGTTTCTCTAATCCCGTTTGTTTTTAGCTGGACAATAAATCAATAACAAATATCAGTAGATAACAAATCTGATAATAAATTTCTCTTTTCTCTCTCACTCTTTCGTTACCTAGCAACGACCTTTTGAGGAACTTGCGCAGCAGCAGTTTCAAGTTTTGCCACCGCGGGTCATAACTGCTTGAAAATAAAAAAAAAAACAGTGTGGAGTGAAAACTGTGCTAAAGGTCACACCACCAGATATTTAAAACTAAAAATAAATCAATTATTATTATCGACAGTTATTGATATCGACTGATATGAAATGATTATATCGTGATAAGTTTTTCAGCCATGTTGTCCAGCTCTACCGATAACTGAGATTTGGTTTTGGATTGGAAATTCTTGCCAGTTTGTGTCAAATCATCTGCATAGAGTTTTATTTCTAGGGGAGGTTTGATGTTGCATACAAATGTAGTTTTTTAGCAGTAAATTCAAGTGTTTGGTGGAGTTACATTTAACCTGAATACCTATTAGCCGTCTAAATGTTACTTGAGTAGCTTGAGTCGACATTAAAGTAAACATTACTTTTGGATCAGACTTTTCTTCAGATTTTTCCAAAGCTAGAAGAAAAGCTTATATGCTACCTTTAAGCCATGTCTGAATTTGAGAGCAGTTTTTACCTGCATTAATTTTGGCCACTTCACTATTGAAAAAAGCATAATTAGTTTTCCAAATCTGCAGAAAAAGCCTCAAATATTAGGTACAGAACAAAACACAATACCCACACTGGGAGATTAGTCATGGAGATCTGATTCTTGTTTAGCTCAGAGGGAGAAAATAGCATTTCTGCTTTAAAGCAATCATGGAATTAATGCAGCAAAAAAAAGGGTTTTCAGAGTCAAGTCCTTTGCAAATTTCTCCACAGGAGGAAAAGGATGATGAAATTGAAATCATTTTGGAGATGTACTCAACCATGTTTAAACATAAATGAGATTTTTATTCCACAATTTGTTTCTCAGGCTTCTGTTTTTTTAATTTTTCAGAATTATTTCCTTGACGCCATAAAGTTGCTGCAGACACAAACATGCAAAGTTTCCACACTGGGATGACTTTGCCCTGTTTTTCCACTCGACAGCCCATTGACTCTCCTTAATCTTTCTGACAGAGTAATTTGGTGTGTTGTACAGCTCTAAAAATACAGATGAAGGCTGTTGTCACCCACTGAGGCAGATGGTCAAAAGGTTGAGCTTCTCCATCGGTTCAATATGTTTTTCCTTTCTCCCACTCTGTCCCTTTCAATAAGTCCTCTTTCTCATTTGGCAGGTCATTCTTCTTCACATTCGCCCCACCCTCCCATCATTGCGGCCCACCCCGTTGCCTTTGTGTCTTTGAAGACCTGACTGGTTACCAATCTGTTTGTGAATGCTTCACTGGACCCCCCTTTAAAAAAAAAAAGAGAGAGAGAGAGAGAGAAATAAAAGCAGGGGTCTCCCTCTTTGTCTGGACCGTCCATGCAAAGAGCGGCATTGAAGCTCATTGAACGACGCCTCCCATTACTGCGGCGGAGAAGCTGGTAATGATTAGCAGAACAAATTGAACCCATTGGACTCGTGGAAGCGCCTCTGTCAGTTAAGTCTTTTATAGTTGCAGGCGTTTGGAAAACAAGTCCCTTCAGGCCTCGGCACAAAAGCTTGGATACGGCGTAGAAATAGATTGGATACACTTGTGTTCTGCATGTTTCTGGACTTTGGTTTGGCGGGATGTTTTAGGGACACAAATACGCCTCTTCTTAAGTCGGTTTATAAAGGCCAAACTTGTTCCGACACCTACAAGAAGATTTTATCGCAACTCCCGACAATCGAGTGAAAAGCACATTACATGCCTGTTAGACCTACATGGAGGTAACGATTGGTTTACAAGAAGTATTTCCTGACATTCGCATCCACTTCCTCTTGTGTGTGACATTAGAATAATACTCTATGCACACTGCAAAAACACAAAATCCTACCAAGTATAACTTAGTACACTTCAAGTAAGACTAAACTGACTTACAAGTAACTTTTCTACAAGATATAGGAGCTTGTTTTAAGA
Source organism: Poecilia mexicana (assembly GCF_051168715.1). NCBI lineage: Eukaryota > Metazoa > Chordata > Actinopteri > Cyprinodontiformes > Poeciliidae > Poecilia > Poecilia mexicana. Next base: position 21,209,485 of record NW_028263389.1, on the reverse strand, counting down.
AAATAACTTATTTTTGATATAGAAATTCTAGTTGACAGATGTTTTTCACTTGTTACAAGACGTTTGCCTATTGTAGTAATTTTTCATCACTATTGACTTGAAACATGCTCCTGTATGTGACTGGATATTGGCTCACTGTGTAGTTTCAAAACTTTAGAAATATATAATCCATTCTGGAGTGATGATGTCACTAGCTGCGTTCCCATCGACCGATTTGACATTTTGACAATAAATCTGCTTTTCACCAATTCTGAAAAAACAACAAAAAAAACACTCGTTCTTTGTTTGATAAAAAGTTTTGTCGCTAGCATGAGGTGATTTTTTTGGTTTATTTTGGAAAACTTCAATGGAGACACTTCTTTTTGCATCACACGAGTCACATGATCAACAACAGGATGTTGCCACTGGCGCAAACCACAGAGAAGAAGAAAACAGGAAGTTGCAAACAAACATACTTACGTGTGATTTTAATAGTTTTTCTTTTTTAATGGAAACATAGCAATTGCGAAGTTGTGTTTTTTCAAAGTTAGTGGAATATTGACAGAGTTTTACACACACTAGTAATGGAAAAGAAGCTTTACTTCTTATCCGTTTTGGGATTTATAGCAGGTTTTGAAATATTTCAGCCTGTTTTATGAAGTCAGCCGGGTTTTCTTTCAGTGATTTTCTTTGTTGTGCAGTAAGTTGTTCATCAAAATGGGACAGCTATTTTTTAACATTAGACCAGTTTGTTTTGGGTGAGTTTTTTTTGCCCTCTTAAAGAATAAACAGATTATTAGAAAACTATTTTCCATTTCCATGTAAAACTATTGGAGAATCTGAAACATTTCTCTGTGACAGAAACCGATGCAGTCTGTGTAAAAATCTTTTCACGGCACTGTAAAACCTCCCCTTATTGCCAGGACCTGCATGGATTTTGAACATTTCAGAGATGTGGAATAAGGAGGCAGTAATTTATTTTCCAAATCATAACTTCTCTTTACCTGCTGAATGAGCTTCCACCGGCCCTGGGCAATAAAAGAAGAGCTAAGGGTATCAACAGGAGTTAGCAATCACACAATTTATCACAGAACGGCAACACCCGGCCTCTTCACACCCTGTATCATGTAACAGACTTCAGATGGAATAAGCTAAACAAAAGTTAGCCAGTCTCATTCGCTGTATCTCTTCGCCACCAAACCACCAAGAGGGAAGAGCATAAAAGAGGGTTAGGTTTCAGAAGAGCAAGACGAGAGAGCCCCAGAGAGAGGGAGCAAAGCCTCCATGTCATCTAAGATAAGAGCAGCAGCTCTCTTCCCTTCTGCCCAAGATTAAAAATGGCATGCAGCAGAACAAGTCAGGGTACAAAGAGCTACTCTGTGTCTTTGGGATCCACAGTTGGGGCTTTTCATGTCTGTGTTTTTGGCTGAGAATTGCAACAAAGGAAAATTAGATTGGGAAGTCATTGCATCTTTGTTGATGGAAAAGCCCAGAAGAAACCAAGTAAAGTTTCCTTAACCTTTACAGTAATTGGTGAAAAGATAAATATAACATGGTTGGCCTTAATTGTGAAACAGCAGCAGTGCCACAGGGCACGCATGCTATTGGTTTTTTTAAATTCTCAAGCAACTGAGAGACGCAAACGCATTTGTAATCAAATTTTTAGCACTAATGTAAAACAATGCATATAGACGTTGTCTCATTAAAGTCGGGGCTGATGAGATATTTCATCTCCAAAGGTAGAATAAAACTTCAGCATCAGACAATTTGTCAAGAATTTATGTTTCTTCCATTGAGGTAATTACCTTTAAAAAAGAATCGGTTGCATCTAAAGGGCAGCCTCATCAACACTGTGCTCTTTATCTGACCACACCTTTAAACAAAAGAAAATGGTTTCATATAATTACAAACAAAATAAAGTTGTGCTGCTGTTGGATCAGGGCAATAGTTCAGTTTTCTATTGCAAGAATTGCTTTACATGCTGTTAGGTTTTGTTAAAGAAATAAGTATAAAACATACAAATTGCTGCATCTAACATCAAGTGGTTTACTGAGAGTTGTTTTAAGAATTTTAACCATCAGTTCTTTCTTATAAAACTGTTATCTGTGCCATAAACTGTATCAGTTGCTCTGCATTACTGAGCATATACTGCTGCCTGTTGGCCGTGACTCATAACCCTCAAAATATATTTTTCTTGTGTGCAGACGAAGAACCTGTTAGAAAACCTGTACAATTTACTTTCAGGCAGCACAATATGTTGCAAATCTGTTGTTAAAGTAGTGTTTATATCTGGGAGAACTGCCTGGACCGCAGTAAGAGTTGGCTAAGGATTTAAGTAGCGGTACAATTGTTGCTTAATGCAACGTAAAGCAATTTAAAAAGTGGTGGTAAGGTGGTCAGGTCATGGGTATTAGTGTGTCAACTTTTAGTGTTAGCAACAGTTAGCTTGAGTAACAACCTCAGGTAGGATTTAAATGTCCTTTAGCTACTCACTTTTTTTACTTCCAGAGAGCATTATAGTTTTTATTAGCGATTGTATGTGTCAGCTTTATATTTCCTGATTGGCCGTTACAGCACATTGATTGCTTTTGGTTTTTAGTGTTTTATCCATAAGTAAATGAATGAAAGTAGATGTTAGCCAGTCAGTTTTTAGCATTAGCAGATGTTAGCTAAACAGTAAGTTCAAGTAAATGTAATCCTGCCAGCTTTTAACTTTAGCAGCTGTTAGCTTAAATAACGATGAGGTGGATCGGTTGTTCACCTAAATCACAGATGGAATTCAAGTGGAAAATATCTTCTGCAACAATTAGCTTAGGGAATGGTTAGCTAGTTGTCTATTTTCATTAGCTTGTTTTTGGTTAGCCAATGTAGTGGCAAAGAGCGGTTTGCTTAAGTTGCTACTTATTAGCTTAACTCTTCCATACAAAGTTCATCATTTGGACTGAAGTCGGTCTGTTTTCTGCAGCAGGTGAGATTCTGACTTGCTGTCACTGAAAATTAATTTGTATTTTGTGTTTCTTCATAAAATTTGGCTTGTGAGATCTTGGAAACTCCGAGTCAAAGTCCTTTTTATCATAACTCCGAGCTCTGGTGTTTTTTGTTTTGTTTTTTGTCTTAAAGGATTGACCTTTGACATTAGCTTGGCTTGCTTCGTCTGACCCGCCCCCCAGTTGTGCTTCTGTCTTTGACAACCTTCAGGATATCATTTACCCTGCCGACCTTTTCACCGTTTCCCCTCTCATGTCTGCGCTCCGCCACCTCAGCAGGGTTATTGACTTTCTCTCCGCTGCGTTAAACTCCGCCATCCGCGTGCGACTGGTGGAGGAGCCGGCGCCGTGACACGAGGCGGCGTTCTGTTTAGGATAAAAGGCTCCCCGGGCTGTTTGATGCAATATTCCTGCGGGGATCGGCTGGGATGTGGCCTTGATGAGCTGACAGGAGCAGAGGAGACGTGGTGCCTTGAAGCGGCAGGACCACAAACCTAAGGAGCAGCACATCTTGCTCTGATATTTACCCCTCCCTGCTCTGTCGTTTCTTATAACCGCTGCGCTGCTCTGTTCCTGTGACCCCCATCTCTGCAGCTGAATCCCAAATGAAAGACGGGAGTTAACTTCTGAAGCATCGCAAATGTTTTGACTGACGCAAGCAAGAAACACAGATTAACACGAAACATGTTTGAATTATTAAACTCTTCCGTCTGGTAAATTATGCCCCGTTTCATTATTTAAACGCAACTAACAAAAACAATTAAAGTCCCTGACGATGAAAGCTAGCATCTCAAGATGACACGTTTTAACCCCTTCAGAGCAAAAACACTTCTTTTTCCTCCATTTCATCATTAAAATAAAAGGAAAAAATAATGTTATACTCAGAAATAACATAAAAGTAAAACAATGAAATATGAAACCAAAAATAAGCTATAAAATGCTTGTAGATCATTTTTTCTCTTTGCATGGTAACACTAAATAATTCAACTTTATATCAAATTGTCTTATTTTTTCTGCTTTTACTTTTTGTTGTCTCAAAAAAGAAATAGATCCAAAGTCCTGATGACCACTGGGTTGGACATTCACCTTTGAAAAAAAACCCCCTATAATTTAGTGATGGAAAATATTTAAAAATAGCTTTAAATACAATCATTGGGATCATTTTTTTTGATGGAAAATATTTAAAAATAGCTTTAAATACAATCATTGGGATCATTTAAAATTATAAGAGCAATTTATTATTAAGCTACCAATGCACTTTATATTTTTGATGGAAAATGGACACTTACGCTTGTCTTGTTGGATGACAGTGAACTGTGTCATTGGTCAATACGAAACTAACAATCATCCAAATGACAAAATCCCCATTTTTTTATTGGATTCAGCCCAGAAATGCCAATATTCCAGTGGATGTTGGATCTGAAAGGGTTAAATCGGCCTTTGATTCGATTATTTTCAAATGCAGAGTCATTTTTCCATCTTGTATCTCTCAGCGACATGGCTTTGTTCAGCAGTACGTGCACGTGTCTCATATCATCAGGTCTGACTGAGTCCCTACCCCCACTTCCCTGAATCAATAGAATAATAATTAGGGGGAGTGTTCCCGCTGCGTTGCATGTTTGGTATGCGGTTGGGGTGCATGCTTCGGCTGCCAGAGTTAACCAGAAACAAACACACCAAGAATAAACGTCTCCTTTGTTTGGTAGTTCAATTCTGATCCGACAATCAGACGGGGAACTACACAAGCCCGTCTTATCAGAACTGAGGATTCATTTAGAAGCTGCACGCATGAAAACTTCTCTCTCCAAAACGCTGAATCCAAACAGCCATTATATTCCTCCTGTGAAACACGTGCTGCGCTGGAGATGGAGCTGTCGCCCACAATCTTGGCCGGCTCCTCGTTAACCAGCGAAGCATGAAAAAATCAATTAGGACAGTTATGAGGTCGTCCCTCCACCTGCGGGTCTGCGGCAGCGCGTTCGGTCTGAGAATCATTTTACTCTTCTGTCACCTGGCAACTAAAAGCTTCACAGGACCTGCTCACCTCCAAAGGTCCTGCATTCACAGATCCTGAGCAGTGTGGCTTGACTCACACAACCTGGAGGTAAAACTTATGCAGTGAACCCTTTTACCAAAGAACACGACTTTCTCATTGTTGCACTTTATCTGAAGGCTACCCTGATGTTTCCTTTGACAAGGTGCTGCTGATGAATAGAAGGTAGGTGTTTGTTTTTATCAGGTTGTTTCCTGCTTAGGGAGCAATAAGTTAGACACCCTGGATGATGACGGAGAGATGGAGGCAGAAGAACAGATTGTTTTCCTAAAATCCAGCTCAACACCAAAACGCGTAACTGCATCCCACCGCGTTGGTTTACACCTGCTACTTGGAACTGAAAACTGTTTAATGTCCTAAAAGAAACATAAAAACTCTGCAATCAATACAATACTGCATTAGGTTTCTGTTTTGTTGAATTTTAATTTAAAATGTGAATTTTGCACATTTTCTTTACTTTCATTTGGGTCCCAACTGCTTCTAAAAACAAAGTACTTAAAAGAAACCACTTGGCTAATTTTTGGCAAAAAAGTTATTGTTCTTGGTGTCTAGAAAATTTTCGCGTGCGAGTGTAAATGTTGAGTTGGGTTGGGTTGCCAGCAGCAGCTTATTTGGATTTAAAGTGGCAGGAGGCCCTAAAACAGCTCATTATGACTAAAATCTCATTCTCTGAGAATGATTTTGGACATGGTTTGTGTAGGGCACAGACAGACTAACCTTTTTGGGGGGTTTCACGGCAGTCTGAACGGCCCAATTTCAATCTTTTCACCCAAATAATCTGATTTGTACCACTTTCATATTTGGTACGAAATTAGTTACGTATTTTTTTCAGGCATCTGCAGTTTATTTCACACACATCATTGTCTGATTTTGCTTTTGAAGAAATAGACTTGTATTACTGCAACATATTAGCTACTTTATGCTAATTTCAGCATAATTATTGTCACTGTTTACACCATTATTATTTTTTATTCTTAAACATGTAAGGTTACATAAACGTTTGTGTATTTATGTTAATGAAACGCTTGTTTACCATGCTCCCTCCTAGGGCTGTTGTAAACGAATATTTTAGTAATCGAGTAATCTATCGATTATTCTTACGATTAATCGAGTAATCGGATAAAAAAAAAAAGTAAAATGAAATATTGGTAAATCTGGCATAATACCGGTGTTACTATCAGATATCAATATCAGTCCAATTTTTCATATTTGAGCATCCCTAACAGTTGCTTTTTTGTAGTTTAGAAAACTAACCTGTAACAATAATAGCTCACTTTCTAAGTTAACCAGAAGAAAAGTTATAGAAAAATCTGAAATTATATTGAATTTAATAACAAAGAGGCAGGCTCACAAATATGCTTATAAAAAATGTCTACAATCCAGCTTTTAGTTTATGTATTCATCTTCAGTGAGTTTAATAGATTAATTAAACTCACCTTGCCACCTAACCTGTCACGCTTTGGGTTTGAAAATACGGGAAATGCCGCCTGGAGTGGGAGGAGAGGGCGAATGAACGAACATGGGGTGGAGGGGAGGAAATAGACCAGCGGACTGACGAACAGTTAGACCGGGGGACGAACACGGGGGGAAGCAATATGGGATATTTACGACACCTTCACTGGTCACACTCAGAAACTCATCTACCAGCCATGTACGATGCGCTCCGCCACCCGTTTCTTCAGACCGGGATATGAAATTTATTGTGCGGTTCGTCGGTAAAGCTACATTTACACGGTAAGCATCAGCTACTCAGCCGCCCGCCCTGTTCAGTCTATCCGCTCACCTCAGCGCTCTTCCCGCCGTTCGCTTTCAACCAGCAGCCCCGGAGGAGAAATGCTGCCGTACTCCAGGCATTCCCCCAGTCATTTTAAGGATGCTTATTGGTTCCCCAAAAACGATAAAAAGTCGGGCATTATCATCAATCAATAAAATCCCCACGGGCCAATCTTGAAGATTGGACTTTATGCCGCTGAGACTTAGCTTTTGTCAACAACTCAGAGGCGGAAGTGAGAGCTCCGCGCAACGCAAATGAAGTCCCGGCCGGAACACGGTGCGCTAACTAATAAAACATAAATTAACGAAGCTTCGAGGCAGGTAAATTTTCCTCGAGGAATTTTAGTAATCGAGGTACTCGAATCATTCGAGGAATCGTTTCAGCCCTACTCCCTCCCTCCCTCCCAAAATAAGCAATTGTCCTGTTTCATGTAAAAATTTTCCCATCACACTTTTTCCTTCCACTCAACTTTCCTTTATTATACTCTACAGCACCTTCTCATGGATGGCATCACTGATTGCCTCCTGGATAAAATGTCATCTACTTCACTGTCCACATAAAACATTTTCAATGTATTTACAGAAATTAATTAACTTTTGATGATTTTGTTAATTAATAAGCTGTACACACAAGATTTTTGTTACTACTTGAAAATGAATTAACATGAAAATGAGTCAAATGTGAAACAAAAGCCCCGGTGCAGAACGAGCAACTTTACAAACACAATACCAATAAATGTTGTAAAACCTGCTCAGAACAATAACGAAGCACGCTGAAACATTTGAGATCGCGACATTATCTGAGTAATCCAGATACAAACTCGCTAAAAAGGCCCGCTCCCATTCAGTGATTTGGATGCTTGTTCAGAAATCATTGAAATTGTTCCATCAGGATGTAACGTATCATTTTCAGCTGACTGATTCTCGGTGTCTCCCTTTTTTACCTCAGGAACAAAGTTTAGAAAAGTTACAAAGATAAAGCTTTTATGTTTAAATTACACCTCAGGATGAAAAGGTTTGTTTTCTTTCCACATGTATTGAAGTGCAAACCTTTTATCTCGCATCTCAGTAAATGATAAACTTTTCTTTTTCAAGTGCTGGTAGGGTTTTAACCATGAGAGGAAAAAATATTCATAAAATTGGGAGAGTGGGATGAAACAAAGGTTTAAGTGGCAGCTTGATTCCCAGTAAAATCTGGCACCTGTTTCTCGTGCTGATTTAATAATGTCCCCATTAATGCAACACTGGGGCGGCATCACGGGAGCCGCTGACAGATTGATCTGAAATCATCCCTCCAACTGCTCTAATGACTCCGCCGCTGCGCTCGGCTCCGCTGCGAGGCGGGATTCGGGGCTGCTGAATCCGGAGGCGTTGTTTCCTCCGACGCCGCCGCTGCTCGTTTCCAAACGGAGAGCCTTACTTTATTACGCTGGATAGACGGCTTCAGAGAGAAAAGAGGAATTTTAATACCTCATTTATGGAAGTGACAAAGACTACCCCAACACTCTTGGAAATGTTTTTGGTAGCGACGAACGCTGAAGAAAGCGGGCTGAAGATGCTTGAAGTTGGGAGTAATTGCCAAAGTGTTTGAAGATGTGACACTTCTGGGACCGATGTGGGCATTATCCGCGGGAAAATTAATCCAGAATCCATCCTCTATGCAGAACCTGGGAATAAGTGACACATCCACATTCACCGAAGTGACATTTGCAAATTTAGTAGAGATGCTACAGCCAGAGAGTCAGTTTGGCATGATGTATTAGGAGCAGAATGTGACAGTTTTAAACCTCATAATTGGAAGAACTGACCAGGAGGGATATTTTCTACCTGAAGGAGTATTTTTATGCAAAGTGAACCGGATGTACTCCACCATGGAGTTGGGACTCCAAGACCTGGATTAGCTTGGACAACTTATCTAATGAAATCTTTCTTCTGATTGAAAGACAATCTTGGAGACGAGCAAGAACCCTAACCTCCCGGCGCGTTTGGAGCCTTTAAGCCAAGTGTCAATTTGAAGCTGCAGTATGTGGCTTTTAGAAAACATGTCTTTTAGATATTTGTTAAATCTGTCACCATGTAGAGACCTTTTCGATGAGCTATTTTCACTGTCTGAAGAAATGCAACAAAAACAACCAATCAGATCCAAGAGGTGGGCGTTAGGGCTGTCAATCATCCTCGTAAAGGTTGTGCTAAATGTGCTAACGGCAGAGAAGCAAGTTACAGTTACAGGAAAACCTTTATCCACTGTGATTGTGCTACCTAGCCTTAGCATTCATGACGAGTTCTGCTGGGTATGATTGACAGCGCTAAGACCCGCCTACTGGATACAACAGATATGTAAAATGTTGTTTTTACTGCAGTTTTAAAGAGTCTTAACAAAATATTTAATTCATGTATCTAAAGTTAAGGCCTTAAAATATCTTAAATTCATATTAAGATATGAATTTAAGATATTGTAAGTCTTATTGTAAAAACCAAAATCTCAAAGTATTTTTGGTCCAGTTTGTAATGCAAATTTCTTATATTTGTCTTATTTTAAGTGTTCTGACTTGCAAGTAAATTTTCAACAAGAAATAGGAGCTCGTTTTAAGTCAGTAGTTCCTTATTATTGATGAAAAAGTAATTGTTGCATTGCCACATAAACTCATAAGATATTTTCTAATGTTATCAGTGAAATTATCTGCCAGTGGAACTAGAACTTTTTCATCATTATTGAGGAATTATTGATTTAAAACAAGCTCCTATTTCTTGCTGTGAAGGGTACGAAGATATTTGCACTCAGTAAGACTTTGTGTTTTGACATTGCGCCATATTTGGTGTGTTTTGATCATTTTGATGATGGGATTTGACAAAATGTCTTGCTTTTTTCTGGTTTCTCAATTGGTGGCTGTAACAATGTTTTTATGACTTTATTTTTGAGTTTTTATGATATAAAGCACTTTGAATTGCCTTGTTGCTGAAATGTGCTACACAGATAAATTTGATTACTGTAGGGAAGACCACTGGATGAATTCAACATTCTTTACTATTTGAAGCTCTGATGTTGCAGTAACGTTGTTAATCTCCAGTAAACAGTTAAAAAAGTCTCCAAACTTTGTAAACGGTACAAAATGTGATCCATCTCAGGTGCCTTTTTAAACACAGCATCTCCTTTTGGCTGACCTTTCCCTTCATTGATGAGATTATCTCCCCCTCTCCCTTTTAAAGAACTCGTCTGCTCACAGGTTGGATACACGTCCATCACCTGCCACATGTGCTCCAGCAGTGTCCTTGAATGAGAAACTAAATTTCCTCCTGCTCAGTCAGGCAGCATTAATCACTACGAGCTACGAAGGAATTCATTTTCTGCTCCCCTGATATTATTATGAAGCTTAAAGCAGAAGAACAGTGCTGTGACTGGAGAGCTTTGTTGCCTTGAAAAGATGCTAACTGTGAGTTAGCAGCATTACGTTCGTATTTGTTCCTCTACAGATTTCTTCATTCCTTCCTGTTTTATTACATGTAAATGTTTCAGATCACCAAGCAAACTTTAATATCAGACAATGACAACATGGATGCACTGATCCACTTTTTTCACTTCTGATGCCAATACCGATATTTGAGGATTAGTCTCAGTGCTTAACTGGCTTTCAATGTTTTATAAATTACAAATTTAAATACTTAAATACACCAGTAGCTTCACAATCTTGGTCAAACATGTAAAAAAAATAATTAGGAGTATAACAGCAACACTGGAAAAGAAACAATATCTTCTTGAGTATTTTTGTCCAGTTTCTAGGGCAAATATTTTAGCACACTTGAAAAAAGTTCCTTCTAAGTTAGTTTTGTCCTTTCAGCAAGAATTAGGAGTTTGTTGTAGGTGAGTAATTCCTTCATATTGGTGAAAAGGTTCTCGATCCACTGGCAGATAAATTCACTGATAAGACATTTTTTCCATGTTGAAAGTGAAACAATCTAGCAGTGGAACTAGAACCTTTTTATCAATATTAATGAATTATTGACTTAAAACAAGCTTCTATGTCTTGCTAAAATGTTACATATGAGTTAGTTTTGTCCTTTTTTAAGTGTAGAATTACACTGAATAGATCTGCCCTTCGTCAGCTGTTTACGACAACTGGCAGTGAGTCTCTATGATCACTGTGACCCACTTTTCCCGTATTGTTGAATACCTGACGGTTTTCACACCTCTGTAAAATCTTAAGCGTCTCTGTTGGATTTAAATATATACTTTGACTGGTCCGCTCAAAGAACTTAATTTTGTATGTTTTTTGTGAGCTTAATTTGAATTTGAGCTTGATATCTTTCTTTTTTTTTTAGAAAAGAAAGTAGGATTCAAGTTTCCCACACCATCAGTGTTTGAGTGACGTTTGAGATTCTGAACTAAAAATATGTTTAATCATATTTAATTAACGGTTAGCAAGAGGATGATTACTTTTCATTTAGTGTCAAGATTTTAGCATGCACTCAATTTATTTGATCCAAAACATTCAGCTGCAGCAAACAAAGAACAGAAGAAATACTTTCCCCAGTTTTGTCTTTGTTGAAAAACAAACATTTGATGGCGCTTTTGTTACATTTCTAATTAGCAGCATCCTGTTTGTTTTGTTCAGATGAGCAACTTTCAGTTTCTGTTCTTGTTTATATTTAAAGCAGAGTCATTCTTCTTAATAAAGAATAGTTTTATCTTTCTGCACTTAAAAAAGTAATTGAAAACAGAAGTAAAGGTCAGCAAACTGAATTTAAGGTAGTAAAATGGCCGAATGCTCTCTTCGGTACGGGCGTGCCTGCCAGGAGCAGGTACGGAAACGCTGCCACTCAGATCAGTGTCTGTCAGAGGAGATGATACATGGCTAACACGCGGCTGTCTAATCCTATTACATCTAACAGCACGGCTATGATGCTGCAGCCCAGGAGAACTCCTCCATCTCTGAACCCGGTTTACATATGGACTCGACATCAAGCTACAGAGAAATTCAGATTTCTCCTTTAAGCTGCAGTATGTAATATATTTGTTAAAACTGTTGCCATGTCACAATATGAGAAAGATAATCTATTAAAAATAACATCCTCCATTTCCTCTCTGCTGTCTGAATAAATGCACCTAAATCATCCAATCAGAACCAGGAGGCGGGTCTTAGTGCTGTCAATCACTTTGTGAACACGCAGCTAAATGTGCTAATGGCAGAGAAACAACTCTGTTATTGGTAGACATGCTAACTAGCCTTAGCATTCATAAAAGGCTATGCTGTTGGGGAAAAAGCTGTATTGTAGCAGAAAGGAAGGAGGAGAAGGTGAACAGGATGATTGGCAGCACTAAGACCCGCCTCCTGGCTCTGATTGGTTGATTCTAGTTAGCACTGGGAGAAAGGAGTAGAGCTTGATTTTCTGTCTCATACTAATATTAGTATGAGATTGATATTAGGATCATAATGATCCTAATATCAGAGTTTTATCAGCCTTTAGTCTCCAATCTGACCTTTGACCTTCTCTCTGCAGAGAAAGTCAAATATGTAAAAAAATATTTTTTATAAAAGTTACACACTGTACCTTTAAGGTGAGTCAATTTACATAAAGTAGGTGGTTTGTACGTTTTCATTGACATTAAGATCCATAATAAAGGGTTAATTTAGTGGTTGGCACTAATTCTGACCTAAACTTCTTAGGGTATACTACAAATAATTGAAGATTTATTTATCATGGTGCTTAAAAAGTTGCAATAAAAAGTATTTTAAGATACACTATATTTGTTTAGACCTAAATTATACCACTATGACTGTATGTGCTTATATAAAAAGCCTCACAAACACAAATGCTGACCCTGAAATGAAACCTCAAAACCACCAAGGCTACTTCAGCGCACTATTACACATAAACTGCATAAAAGAGCACAAATATCACCTTTTTTCATGTTTTCAAATACAGTGGACCCATTTTATTTGTTAGAGACCATGAATAAATAAAATCTTGAATACTTGAGACCCCTCTAAAAAACATCCTAATTAGGAATTTATTATGGCAATAATAAACCACAAATCTTATCACAGTAAGAAATTTATCACGATAAATTATTAACGATGCGATAAATGTCCTGCTCAGAAGTCATAATTCAAACTTAAAATTGAGCTTTTTTAAAAAGTGAAAGTGAAAGTTTAAACCTGCTTTGAAGACACGTCCCCGCATCATGATACTGCCTCCACCTTGTGTCGCCCAATTCTAAACGTTTACCATAAATAAATTTCTGAAAGCTGAACATCATCTTTCTTTTTTCCTCTCTTCCATGACGGTCGGGTTTGCTGAGTTAAACCAAAAACTTTCCATTTTCACCTCTCTACGATATCCAAACCTTGATATTGTTTTACTCTTCAAAGGCGAATATGCAGCTGTCTAATCCTACTACATGTAGTGGCAGGCATCCCAAAAGAACCCCTCCATGTCTTAGGTTTATGTTTATTCATATACGAGGTCTTGACAGCAAATGGAGATTTAGTTTTTACCTGGAATATATTAATGAGATGTTGAGTCCATCGACTGTGAACTTGTCAAGGTTCATAAGATAATGAAAGGTTATTTATTTCAGTGCTTAGCTCATTTAGCTCCCAGGCGGTCGACATGAAACTCTAAAGTTCATAAAATAAACTACAAATAGATGAAAGATGACATGTTGTTCATGCTCTACAGTTAAAGCGATTGGTCTTCAATCACAACTCAAAATTCAGATGGACTTTTTGTTCAAAGACATAAAACTTAAAACGAGCATAATCAACCAAAACAGATTTAATCTTCCAGAGAGTAAGTGAGCCGCATTGCCCCATTTCATCTCCACATCCCTTTCACTAATGCGATTTTTGTTGAGAAAACTTGTAGAAACTAATGTATAACGTCTTGCTATATTAATATTTAGGGTTTTTTCACTTTGAAATGAGTGAATTTTTTGCGTGTTTTACAGGAGAAACACCTGAGACCGGTTTGGTTTCTTATTGGATATCAGAGGCTTTTGGGGGAAATTGTCAGCTATAACTGAAAAGGTTGCATGTCATGTAAAATGGAAACTTTTCTAGTTTTGCTGCCACATAATGAGCCTTTATATTTACGATCAGAAGAAGTTACAAATGGCCAGTAGTTTGTGTTTTCCAGACACATTGAGCCTTTTTATACCACATTAAAGCAAATATGTTCCCGTCAGTTATTGTAAAAATGACATGCATATCGAATATGACTTAAAAGAAATGTGATTTTATGAGTTAACTCATTGAAATTGGTTCTCTGTCTCCTTAAAATCTCCTGTTGTTTCTGAAACTCCGTCTCCAGGAAGTCATCCCAACATGGCTCCTCCGTTAACCCTTTAACAACATTTTTATCAGCGTTGCTCTGAGAAGTAACTCCTATTATTGATACGCAGTTCCTCTAGCTGTTTGCTAATTGCTGCTGGCTAGTCTGAAGGAGCTGAGAAGGGGAGGAGCTGCGTCTCGGAGGCGGGGCTAGGTCCATCCAGCTGAATGGTTGCCATGGAGATTAAAGGATTCCTCAAACATTCATGAAATAATCGAGGCAAATCAAGGGAATAACATTATAACACAATGTAAAGCTCATAAAAAGTCGATTTTACACGATGCCGCCCCTTTAAGAAGTCAGACATTAAATTTAAGAGGCAATACTTTGTTTCAAATCTCCAAACTTAAGATGAAAACATGAGTAAAGATGTTTTTCTATTTGTGATCTTTGCTCTCCTTTTTGTCCGTCTATTTGGGTCAGCGTTCGTTACGCTGCCTTTCCACTGAGCCGCATTAAAACCCGAATACGTACAAAGAGGCATCATCAGAGGCCCGTGTAACGCTCTCATCCTTCCTGATGGAGATGTGTGGAGATCTTGTTACTGAAGTTATGACCCGTTCTTAACAACCTGTCCTCTGATGTGCCGCTCAGGTAGATTTTCTGCTGCCGCTGACAGATTACTGCTTTTCTTCCTTTGAACACAGAGCTCGCTGCATACTGAGCCTCCAGGCAGGGAGTGTCGCCTCACAACAGAGTGTGAAGTCAGGGTTTAGGACACGTCTTTAAAGGGGAGAAGCTCTCCAATTTACAAAGCAGTGACACATCAGTGGTGACCAAACTTTTTTTTTATATAGAAATCAGCAAGTCAAAAGTGCTGAAAAATTAAATTGTGAATATTTTTGCCAGCTCAACAATAAACTAATCATTCAGATTTCAGTTTAACAAATAATGTTAGATTTTGTGGCAATTCTGTTTTTGTGCGTGGCTTGGTTGGAGGCAAGAGGATTTTATTTTAATCAATACACTGCAAAAACACAAAATCTCACCTTGTTTTAAGTAAATTATTCCTTAATTTTGATTAAAAAGTATAGTTTGATTAGCAGATTATTTCACTTACAACATGGAGAAAAATGTCTTGCAGTAAGTGAAATAATCTGCCAATGGAAATAGAACATTTTCATCAATATTAAGGAATTATTGACTTAAAACAAACTCGTATTTCTTTCTGAAAAGTTAGTTGTAAGCTAGTTTTTGTCTTTTCAGCAAGAAATAGGATCTTCTTTTAAGTCAGTAATTCCTTAATATTGGTGAAAAGGTTCTAGTTCCACTGGCAGATAAATTAACTCATAACAAGACATTTTTTCAGTGTTGTAAGTGAAATAATCTATTAGTGGAACTATAACTCTTTTAACAATATTAAGGAATTATTTACTTAAAGCAAGTTCCTGTATCTTTCTGAAAGGTTTTCTATTAATTAGTTTTGTCTTATTTCAAGTATACTGAGATATTTCCGCTAGAAGCTAGACCAAAAATACTTGGCAAGATTTTGTGATTTTGTGCAATTTCTCTTGACAATAATATTGAATCATGAAAAGAAAAAAAAAAAATCATGATAAATCTTACAATTTTTATGCAGATCTGTGAGGAGAATTTTACTGTCAAAAATGCGATTAAAGATAAATGAATGGATGTGTTTCTCAATATTTGGTTGGGGCATTAATCCTGGAAATCTTCTTCAGGTGGTAGAAGGCCGACTTTGTAACCATTTTTATGTGACTCTGAATGTCTGAGTCCATCACTACACTGCAAAAACACAATCTTACCAAGTCTTTTTGTTCTAGTTTCTTGTACAAATTTCTTAGTGCACTTCAAATAAAACGAAGCTGAACTGCAAGTAACATTTCAACAAGATATAAAATGTAACATAATGTGGGCAAAATGTCTAAAATAATCAGCCAGTGGAACTCGTTCATTTTTTTTAATTATCAGTTGTTAGACTTTTGGAGGCTCAAGCAAACAAAACAATGTCCAAACAATGTAGTTTATCTGCTGTAAATATGTGTGAATTGTGTAAAAACCACATAAAAACCGAATGGGAATAGAATCGTTACGGTTGTCCCGGTTTTACTTCCGGGGGATTTTGCCACATCAGAGGCAGTTGCTCCTTCTGCCTGTTGAAAAGACTGAAACTCTTCCCTTTGCAGATCAGACTTTTTGCTCTTTTACTTGCCAACATCACAATGAAACACATTTGCATAATGGCTGCCTAATGGCTAAAAATTCAGACATTTTGAGATTATTCTCAGAAATGTTCTAGAAAAAAACTTGGCAATAGTGGAGTTTAGAAAGTCGAAGATTTGATAGAAAACAACTCAGACATTTTCTAAAAACTACTTTTTTAAATTTTCTGAAAATCATCAAAAATTTCTGAATTTTTTCACACATATTTTGGACTTTTGGAGCTCAGACATTTACAGTTTTTTTCTTGAAAATTTTGGAACTTGTTCTTAAAATTTCTGAATTTTCTCTCTCAAATTTCCATCTTTTACTGTTCAGAAATGTCCATGTCTTTTTCTTGAAAATTTCTGAAATTAATCTCAAATTTTAAGAATTTTTTTGTGTGGAAATTTGCTCATTTTTCCTTCTATTGATAACAGTCCTAATACACCGTTGTAGTGATACAATATTTAGTTAATATTGTTTTAGTTTTCTGGAAAAAGTTTATGCTAAAAAGGAAGCGCGTAAAAAATCTGAGCCTTCTCAAACCGGAAGAAGGACAAAATGTATTTACCTCTGGTTTAAGACGTAAAGGAAGGTTAAATGATCAGTTTTTCCAAATATTTAGCGAGAATAATGTTGATTTCAATTACCAATCTTGACACCTTTGCTAGATATTGTTCCCTTCTCTCTCTGATTTTGTTCAAGAAGAAAAGCTTTAAAACAAAAAGAAATATTTAATAATATTTCAAGCAACAGCTTCCACAAACAGGAAGGATAGAGGATTGCCCTAAAGCAGCATGATGGAGATATTATTATTAAAAGCAATGTACCCCAGAACTTTTTAAAACCAGGTGAAACATTTTCACTCCAGACTTTAATCAGAAATCAAACTTGAAAGAGAAATCTTGCAGTTGAAACAATGTTGAAATGTTGGTTGGAAAAAGAAACTGCTCAGTAGTCGATAAACTTTGCTTTCCCGTCTGTACATCATCCAAATGTCTTACTTTTGTTTCACTCCTTTTTATATTTAGATTGGATAAAATCACATTTTCAGCACCAAGACAGGAAAGAAGTTGAATAGCCGAAGTACAAAAAAAGCTCCAATAGAAACAAGAGCCAGTCTTGTATTTAACTGAAGGTGGTTGGATATTTTCTAATTCGTTGGCTTTACTATAATTTAATGTGAGCTCTGAGAGTCATAAGCAATTACTGCGTTTTTTAATTTTTAATTTTTTTTCATCCTCCAGACTCGGAGACAGAACTAATCTGCGCTCAACAGCCAAGGCGGGAAATAATGAAATTAATTATGAGCATTAAAGCAACGCAACTGCCGGAGAAAGGTGGTAAAGTAATTATCCGCATTTAAACAGAAACCTGCGCTTTTCTTCCCGGCTCCACAATATTTCTCACTGCTTGCTTTTATTTTCTTCCAGAGCAAAAATCAGCAGCTGGTGCACAGAAACAGAGCTAAGCTGTATCTCAGGGAAAATCTGTTATTATAAATGTTGTTTTTACCGTCTAATCTCGTTTACGCTCATTAACTAGATCTTAGATGCTAAAAAATATTGGATACTCTTATGACAGAAAAACTGCAATACATTGCAGCATATTGTATTGAACTGATGCCAAGTCACACCATTTTTCACTTTAAAATAATGTTAGAAAACTAAAACCTTGCTCCTTTTCTAATTTCCACTGAATATTGAATGTTTTTGTCCATTTAAAGCTTAGGTTTTAATCGTCCAATCTAATGTGGTCACATTAAATGGTTTTCACTGCTTTCATGTGCTTAATTCTTCAAAACCTTCCACTGATTTATCTTTGCTTCATTGAAACTTTCTCAAAATCTCATATTGAATGCAGTTGTGTTGTCGAAACCGTTCACTGAATGTATTTGTTTTGAACATCCTCCACTTGGGCTGATTTCCCATCTGGTAAAACTTCTTGATTTCAACAAGTTTGGCAGTAATCCAATATGGGAAACATGGGAAAAAAACATGGAGAATGTTTGAAATAAAATATAATGCTTTGGGCGATTCCTAGCCTAGAGGGTCACAGAAACAGAGTAAATGACAGGTTCATGCTATCAGTATAGCGATTAATATATTTCACTGGGTTCGTGAGAACAAGAAGATTTTAGTTCACAATGATTCAGTCCAGGTTGGAGTGCAACTGTAAATAATGAGAATCCACAAATATTGCCTCTACAAATTGTGTACAACTGGCTGTTTTAATAGTTCAAATACCAAATATACCTTAACATGTATTATTAATACACCGTGGAAACCATCTTAGCACTACTGCAGAAACTAACATCAGTCTTTAGCTACGCTCTTGGGGTTTAGCCAAACAGCTCAGCTGCTTTGTAAAAGAAAAATAAGGCCTTAAAATGTCTTAAATCCGTACAAAAATGGTAAACTGGCCTTAAATACATTAATCAGGGGTCTTAAATGTTGTAGCAGGACTAATTAATGTTTTTTTTCATACAGAACTTTTCTGTCAGGCAAGAAGTTTGAAACATCTTCATTGCAATCTGTGACTTGCGGCAGTTGAGGCTTTTGCTAACTAGCTGCTAATATACCACTGCTAGCTAGCTGCTTTGCCTCTATTGTTAGCACGATCCCAGGCAAATAGCTGTTAATGAGCCAGATTGCAGTAAGTTTCTCCAAACATTCCCTATATTTATAGTCTCAAATTTCAGCTTTTTCACTTGACATTTCTTCCTTTTTACAGTCCTTTCTTCTTTCCTTCCCTCCTTTTCATAATGCTTCCTTCATTCTGTCCTCCTTTCCTACCTTTGTTTTTTAATTCGTCCCTACTTTCTTCATTCCTTTTGTTTTTTCAGTCCATCCTTTCCTACCTTTGTTTTGTCCTTCTTTTTTACCTTCCTTCCTTCTTTCTTTCCTTTGTTTTTTCAATCCTTCCTTCCTTCTTTCCTCTGTCCCTTCCTTCTTTTTTCTTGTTCTTTCAATCCTTGTTTCCTACCATTTTTCCTTCCTTTCTTCCTTGCCTCTATCGTGGGCCAAAGCTGGGTCCACAGTTTTAAATACACCTGATTGTAATGCAATAAGCTTCTCCAACCATCCTCTACATTTACAGTTTTTTGGGTCTTAAATTACATTTGATGCCATTAAAAATGTCTTTAAAAGTCTTAATTTGAACCTGCAGTTTGACCCTTCAGAGCCCCTGTAGTCACCAGTCTGGTTGTTGTAGTAATTTGCTGGATTCTCTGGTGACAGTGATCCCCTGGTTACTCTGGGGAGGACAAACCGTTTCCTGTAACACCAGCCGCTCCCTGGAGCGCAGCGCCTGGTTGTCATGGGAGACGGAAACACGACTCCGCTCTCGGTAGCCATTGTTCTCATTCCTCACACCGTGCTCCGGTGGGAAACAAGCAGACTTTCAGCGGCGCTCCAGTTCTCAGGGATATACTTCCTTCCACAAATGAGCATGGAGTCTCTCGCTCCAGCGCCTTTTTACCTCCCGTTCTCAAATCACACACTCCTCTGATCTCTGCGCATCGACCTGCAGGCCGCCCTCATCTTCACAGACAAACAGCTAATTTTCCCGGTGCATATTTCACACCTGCCTGACGAGGAGAAGCCTGATGTTGGCTCGTTTTTAGAGTTGGTACATCCTCACTTTGCACTTTCTCCCAGCGTCAAACTCTTTCTCTTTCTGCTGGGTTCTGGAGATGCTCAGAATTAGAGAAAAAATGGCCGCCGCCATGTGGACCAATGGTAGAGAAGGCGCACCATAAAGATGGCGGCAGCAGTCAGCGGTTCAATTTCCCAAATGTTTCCATTTCTCTTGACTTCCTGTTTTTCTTTGACTCCATTCTGCATCTTTGATTCTTATTTTCTTTTTCAATTTTTCCTTGTTAATCAAATCTTTGACCTTGAACAAATGGTCTAGCCTTCCTTCCTTCACTCATTTTCTATCCTTCCTTCCTTCACTCATTTTCTACCCTTTCTTCTTCATGCTTTTCCTTCCTTACTTTTCCAGTACATAATTATTTCTTTTTGCCGTTTCTTCCTTCCTTCCTTCCTTCCTTCCTTCCTTCCTTTCTTCCTTCCATCCTTCTTCTTCCATGGACACTCGTGGATGTAACTTTGGTTTCTTGGATGTTAAATTGATTGATTGATCGATGTATTGATTGGTTATTGATGGTCTCTCTCTGAATCCAGCGGCTGTCCTTTCTCTCCAGTCGTTCATCCCTCCTCTTCCTGGCCGCTCTGTTAATGGCGGCGGTGTCTCAACATGCGGCTCCCCATGACCAGGGCCGGTCCGTTGCGCCTGGCGGCCGTGTGACCGCCCGGCCCTTTAATGGCGCCGATCCCCATTGTGATCCCACAGAATCAGACGAGCAGCTGATAAATAACGAGGAAAGGCTTAGAAAGACAGCGAGCGCAGCTTCCCATTAACTCCCATGTGTGAATGCGTCCGTGCAGGAAGCGCCTCGGTGTGTGTGGGTGATTGAATTAATTACGTTTTATCACCTTTTAGCTGATTGAAGTCTACTTTACTCCCGCAGACTGAATGTGTTTGTGTCTTTGCCCGCCAAGCCAAATGGATGAAGCTCCTCACCCGCTGCCGCCGTCTCTCTTGTCACACTCGTCTTGCTGCTTTCTCTTTTTTTATTTTGCTTTTTCTTTTTGCGGCGCCCCATTTTTCTTTCTTCCTCTAATTCATCTCCATCAAGACAGAAGCAGAGTGCGGGGCGTGCTGTTTCATTACTCACATAATGATTTGTGGCGACAATTTGAGGTTTTCTATAGCCGCGTACGTCTGTCAGGAGAGCGGCGCTCCACCTGCCATTGTTGCCAGAATTAGATTTCTTTCATTACAGAAACACAACAGGCCTCATGATTACTGCTGCAAGTGATGCAGTTTCCCCCAGAAAACCTGCTGAGCCCCGAGTTATGGGCATCCAGCACCCCGACATGTTTCAGTCAGAAAATGATAAAAGTTGATAGTAAATTTAAAAATATCACTTTATAATTGGAAGACATTCTTAGCAATGCCTAAACACCAACTATAAAGTTTTAGAAAAGGCAAATGTATATAAAAATGCTGAAATTATTAAACAGACAATGCTCACCCTGGCGGGGAGGCAAGTAAAGCCTGGCAGCCCGCCAGGCTGATGAAACACTGTGATGCTGATTTTATTTAACTCCTTAAATTTCTGGGTTTTTTCTGAATTATAAATGATAATTATACAGATTTTACAATATAGTGCATGATGAAAGAAGCTTCTGTGTCAAATTCAGTGACAATAGTTTATTTTAAACTGATATAAATGAAATTTATCCTAAACGTAGCTGAATAAATAAATCTAATGGACTAATTTTAAGTCTTTCATTGGTTATGTATGGATCATTTCTTCATTCCCTTCTTCCTTTATTAAGTCAGTAATTCCCCAAGATTGATCAAATTGGGAGTTTTTATCCCAATTTTTTTCGGGCCAATACCCGATATTGGTGCGGGTAATAATGCAGCTGTGCAGTTTAGTTTATTATTCTATCGAAAGCCATTAATTAATTCAGAAAGCAACGTAATTACAATTCAGAGACAATCTTTGGCTGCAGATGGACCCTTTTTGTTTTATTTTCCAGTCTCTGACCTCAACTCATATTTGTCTGGTAAATTCTCTGCTTACATTTATTATGTGCTGCAGGATTAAAGCACATAAAAGCTGCTATTTGCCTAAGTTCAATGTGCCACAACAAACAGGCAAATCCTGCGAGTTGCATGCAAAGAGACAAAATGTTCCCGTGTTGTGCAGCGTGCAGACAGCTTCCAGCAGCACTTTGTAAACAATATGTTCCAGAAACCCCGCAAGTCAAACTTCATCCTGCACACAAACTGACAGGCGCTCCGAGGAACGCTCTCGTTCGGGGCCTGCGGAGCGTCATCCTGAGTTACAGATACGCCGTCTCAGAGGGTGGCTTCCTGCTTCCCCTTCACCCTTCACTACACCCGATGCATCTCTGCGGCGTTTCTCTTCCTCCAGCCTCGCCGCCGCCCAGCGTCACATTCCCTTAACGAGGATCCGTTCCCGCTCGTAGATCAATCCGCTACCTGTTTAGCTAATTGTCGGCGAGTAATTCATCCCCGGGTGTGATCCATCAGCGGATCGATCGTATTGATGCGTCTCTGCGTCCTGACACGTGTTTATCACGGAGCGGCGAAGAACACATGCAGGGGAAGCATGATGGATGTTCTTCATGTTGATGAATATGAAACTGAGCAGCGAAGCAAAGCAGGAATCAGCATGACTGTAACTAACAGCACTGCCAACACTGCAAAAACAAAATACTACCAAGTATTTTAGTACACTTGAAGTAAGGCAAAACTAACTTAAAAGTAACGTTTCAGACCGAATAAATAAGTAAATAATTCCTTAATATTGATTTAAAAAGTTTTAGTTCCCCTTGTAGATTATTTCACTCATAACAAGGCATTTTCCCCATATTAGAAATTTAAAAAATTGCCAGAGGAACTATTACTTTTTTATCCATATTTAGGAATTATTAGCCTAAAACAAGCTCCTCTATCTTAGTTTTGTCTAATTTCAAGCGATATTTCCACTCTAAACTAGATCAGAAATACTCGGTAATATTTCTTTTGCAGTGTTTCCTCCTGTTTGTGCACTCAGATCTTTTCATTATGCACTCAGGAACTCGTCACCGCTGTGTAAAAGTCAACCGCCCCCTGAGGTCGTACTTCGCGCCGATTATTTGGCGGCATCAGCGCGACGCTCATATTCACAGCTAAGCCAGCTCTCCCAGGTGTTATTATGAAGATGACATTTGCCAAAAGAAGGGCATGCAATCACAATAGATGTTTCTGTTGCCGTAAAAATGATTTATAGCGGCTCTGGCGGACATGATGATCCAGAGAGGGCATGTTACAACTATAACGAAGGAGAGTGATGGCACTCGAGTGAGCTGCTCCTCGTGGAAAGCCTTGACTGGCTCGCAAACCCGACTCCCTCTGATGAAGGAGACTCTTGGCCTTCACAAACTGTGTTTCTCCCACAGATAAATGCTGCCATAAATAAGACCACAAAGCCCATCACCTCTGTGTTTAAAGACGTATACCGTCCCACACATGAAACGTTTGTTTGATCTGATCTCGTTTGGTTCGCTCTGCCCAGGCTGTGGGTGGTTTTGGCCTTGTGAGGAGTTTCTCTGCTGTTAACCAGATGGCCACCAACCTTGTGTTGATCTTGGAGCACTATGCTGCCAAGACCCAGCCTGTCGTAGTGGAGTAGGAAGAGCCGAGATGTTAAACATGCTCTTCACCCCAGGCTTCTGGCTTCCTAATAAGAGAGAGGGATTACCTCTGAGTCTGAGTCAACCTGGCCAGAACCGGCACTAGCCAAACCAAAGTTTAACCTCAAGGCTTTTTCCTTTTTTCTGCTACTTAAACATCAAAATGATTTGAGTAAGCACACATTGAACAACTTAGGTTAAAGATAAAGTAATAGATTAACTGTTAACTAGAGTATCCAGACTCTAAAGTGAATTAAAGTTTACTCAAGCTTTAATTGAGTAAACTTTGGTAAACTTGAGTAAAGTTTACTAAAACTTAAATTCAAAACTTCATTCACAATTTTTTAGTAAATCTTAAGCATACGTTGAACATTTTAAAGTTGAAAGATTCATGGGTTCATCAATAATTTTAGCTCATTTGTTAGAAAGATGGGGACTGAAACGATTATTGAGATAATTTGATTAATCTGATTAACGATTAATCACGATTAATTGATTACTGAAAGTGAAATAGCTACTCAACATTACAGCTGTTAAAATTACACAATCTAGCATCTTTTTAAGATGCCAGCTAGCATGCTATGAGGGCATTAAGCTAATAGCTATCAAAGCTAACGGATGTATACACTCTACTCAAGCTAACATCTATTTAAACTTATTGGGCTCTGACTTCCTGAATTTTTCAGTCTAACATTTGTCCAGGAAAATATAGCAAACTACTTAAGCTAACAGTGATCAAAGCAAACTGCTATAAAAGCTAAGCTACCTGTGCTAGCATTTTAAGTAGTGTTTTATTCCAAAAAGCTCTTAGCTTGAATTTACTCATCTTTACCTGAAGTAAGATTTTGACTAAGATTTTTGATATATAAATATATATTTAAAACAGTGGGGTCTTGATATAGTCATTGTGTTTATTTATTGGATCAGTACAGTTACAATTAAAATGTCTGAACCTTTTTTTAGAGTGAAATTAGGCAGTGGTCCAGTTTAGTATTTGAGTCCTTCTTCAATTTGCACAATAAAGAAGAAAGAAAACCCTTTGGATAATTGCAAGTTGTATTTTTGTCTTGTAAAGTTGTGTATATAAAAAAAGAAACCTCCTTCTGTCCTCATATGCAGTCCTGTCACTGAGCAAGTTGGTAAACTGACAAGAAGTAAACAAAAAAAGTGGCTGAAGTGTATTGCAGCTGTTCTGTCATCTGCCTCTTCAGCTCCTCCACAGCTGTCGAACCATGATTACATCTTCACTCCTCATGTAGACCCCTGTCCACTCGACCATGCAACAACTGTTGTTTCCACAGGAAAAACTCAACTCTTTTATGTAAAAACTTTGGATTTTGCACACCATTATACTTATTTACTTTTAGTTTTGAACTTTGACCCTAATGTCCTGAGCTTCTCATCCCTAATTTTGAGTAATTCCACATCTGCTGCTTTCAGGCCCACTCTAACGATGACCTGCGCTCCCTCTTGCCACGTTTTTCTGATTCCTGAGAGGCTTGTTGTGTCTCTCAGTTGTGCCTTTCTATGCTATCTGGTAATTTAAAGTCCATTCTGTTGCACAGACTGAATCTTCTCTCTCCTGACAGGGCTCTCTACATTTAAATAGCGATGTTAGGAGGTTTGGAATATTGGGACTCAATTCCTCCTCAGCACGGCTGAAACTGAGTAAAGCGAAGGGATATGAATGAGTAAAACGACTAGACCACTAGCAGAAAGGACTTGTTTCACATTTTAAAGGAAAAATCCTGCAGCTATGTTAGAAATATTAATATTAATGAAATAATCATGCACAAAATTAAAAAAAAAATTTATATTACCAAACAGTTTTAGTAACGGTTACATTAAGAGATTTAATTGGCTTATGCTAGCATAATGTAATCCTTAATGCTTGGCTTAATTGTTAATTATTTCATTTTACTAATGGTATTAAAATAATTACAGTCAATCAACTGGATACATGACTGTAAATAAGATGATGATCCCATGATTTTTCATGCCTCTTTCATAGTTTTTTTTTATTTATTTGAAAATTGTCTCAGATCTCCAATAATTCCCTTCACATTTAGTAGGACTGAAACGATTAATCGTGATTAATTGATTATTGTAATAATAATTTAGTAATTGATTCATCGTTAACTGGCGTATACAGACTCAAAAATTTCCATTTGCTGAAGAACAACACACTCAGAGCAGTAATAAAGTGGAAACTGTACACAATATAAACATTTAATTTAAAGTAAAACAAAAAATTATATATTCAAACCAGAACTAGTTTTAGTATGACTTGGTTCAAATTCTGCAAAAACAAAAGCGCCTTTTACTATTTGATTATTAGTTACTAGTGCAAAATTTAATCAATGAATCTACAATGATCAGTCGTTCAATAGTGGATTACTGTATTACTGCATTTTAGGGAATAAAATGTTTTTCTTATCTGAAGATGGAATCAAATTGTTTATTTGTGTATTTCTAATTTTACATGAAAATACTAAAATGACTAAATGAAAAATCAGCAGAATGTACCACTATTTAAAAAGTTGATTAATCATTAATTGTCCGATTATTTGATTAATCACCTATTCCTGGTTCAGTATTTGAAGATTTTTATGATGAAATGTAACTCTAAATTATTTGCGAAAGAATTCACAGATTTTTTGTAGATCATTTCTAAAATATTTGGATCAAAATTACAGTTTTAGAAGCTGAAATACGAAGTTGACATGCGACTGAATGATGTTTTCAAAGCAGCCAATCGAGGAGCGCCATTCAGTTTCCTTGTCTCTGGTTGGCTGGACCACCATGAGTGAAGAAGACTGTTCAAATTTTAGTCTCTGCGGTGCTGCTCGGACAGTTTCCATTGGATGTGTATTAATGTATATTAAAGTATATTTGATGTTCACACCATTAGATTATTACCCCAGAGGTCCACCACAGCTGGCAGTTGGAGTTGTTGTTTTCCATCTGCAGTATTTTCCAAACAAAACAAACGCTTTTTTTCATATATTTTCATTTTCTCTGCACCTACACTACCCACCATTCACTGCTGCTGCACACCCTGATACATGTGAACACCTGCACAGCGTTTCAAGCGCTTGTATTTCTGCTTGTCTTCTGTCAAAGAAAATGATGAAGGGGAGGCAGAGCAGATGTCAGGAGTGATAGTGAGCTTATCCTAACATCATTGATTTTCCAGACATTCCTACTGAGGCCAGCATGGATTTGTTTCCTCATCGAATGCTGAAGCTTTTGACAGTGGAGTCAGGAAGCTTGTCAGGATTGTTAAAGCTGAAATCAAAACCAAAAAAAATAAAAAGTTGTCCACCTACACCTCTGCAACTTACTAACACACATTCCTGCTCACTTCAGCATGTTTTCAGAAGCTTTTAACAAGAGATGCTCGCTTTCTACTCGGATAAAGAACTCATCAGAGTGTTGGATCATGTGAGAAAGATGGAGGGAAAGAGACGGACATGGAGCGGAGAAAAGAAATAATTGGCCACACTGGTCGCGTGTGCAGCTTTAAACTCAGATACGATGAGACTGCCGCTTCTGTTAAGAGTTAGGACCTCTCCGACCACCAAAGAGGCCCCATCTAGGTACACGAACGCCCACTGAACCGTGACAGCCCTGAGAGACAGCCTGTTATACAGGGGTATGATAACAGAGGAAAGCTGCAAAGGAAACAGTTCAATCCAGCAGTGCTGTTCAAACTTTTCTGAAAACGGGAGATAATCCGACACTTGGAGGAAATCTGAACAGCACTTTATGGTTTGAGGATGAAGAAAAGCTGAAAGATGTCATCAGTTGGTAGAAAACAACTCTTACAGTTCTCTCTCTAACGCATGTTTGTCTTGTCTGGTGTAAATATTTAGCGCGGAAATATTTTCAATTCAGTTCATTAATATAGTGACAATTCATGACACGTCATCTTAAGCCACTTTACAAAAAGAGTCAAAGTTTATATCCAAACTAAAAAACAAATACCGATAACAGGATCGCTGGGTCTGTCGCAAAAAGCAATAAATCAATTAATCACATGATAATTTAAAACAAACTCAATAATTTCCATTAGCCTGATTTATCATTTTTCTCTTTTCTTTTTACCAAAAACCGGGTGATAAAAGTCTTCAGTCTGGTGCTTCGGTCTCAACTATTCCGTTTTGAAAAGGACAATTTTATTTGTCGTTTCTGTTGTTTTATGTATTTTGGATATTTAAAATGTCTTCCAGTTCCAGTGTTAAGTGTTTAATTTAAAGATTATTGATCTTTGAGAATATGTTTTTGCATATTCTTATGCTATTACCATTATATTACTCAAAAATGGTTTCAAACCAAAAATATTATACTTTATCGCAATAAGGTCTGTCGTGACATTATTACAGTTGGGTACAAGATATTTCACACCAACAAGTTTCTTCTGACTGGAAGTGATATTTTGGAGCAGCTTGTACTCCTTATGAGCGTACTTCAAGTTTTAAATATGCCAACAATTTTTTTTGTTAAAGAGTATTATCACTTACATTTTATGGCAAGTCAAAAAAAAAAACATTTGACTTTTCCAGCAGCCGTTTAACATCGCATACAGCAGTAAAACCAAACGTGCTGGATCTCTGTTTGGGTTGCTAAGTAACGACCTGGGCTTCTGTGAGGTTGCTAAGCAACCGGGCAGTGCCTGCTGATTTGTGCTGTTACATTTGTATCGTTTTTGAAATGGCTCCTTTTCCAGACACTAAAAGCTTATTGCCAAAAACCGGATGTTTTTTAAGCACTTGGGTTGTTTTTAGAAGCAGTAGAAACCCAAATAGAAGCACATAGATTAAAAGAAGTTCTAGTTCTTTTTCCCATTTTTTATTTATAAAATGGGAAAAATGTCTTTTTACAGGTGAAAAGAAATCTGCCATTGGGACTAGAACTATTGATCAAGATTAAAAAATTGACTTAAAACAAACTCCTATATCTTGCTGAAAATGTAAGTTAGTCTGATTTGAAGTGTATGAAAATATTTGCTCTAGAAACTAGAAAAAATACTTGGTAAGGTTTTGTGTTTTTCGCCATGTAGCTAAAACGAGTTAACCAGTTAACGTTTGGAAAATTAGCTTTCTTATTTGCTACATTTTGAGCAGTTTCTTACACATTTGAGTTGAGACTTGCTTTTCACAGAGTACATAAAGCTTTAAGTCAATGATCCAGAGGATCATTGATGACTCTTGAGGGACATTCTCTATGCTTTGATGCGTTTAGATTAGGCAGACTGGTGCACAGAGTCAATCAGCAGTCATCTGATTCTGCTCTGTTTGGGAAAACCATCAAACCGACCCAGTAACTCATCTGGATAAACCGTCTCCGACCTGTCAGGATATTTATCAGACGTTGAATCCTGCTGTCGTTAAGACGAGTGCTCCAAGAGAAATGTCAGGGATTGTCGCTGCCGCCTGTTGTGTTTACATCCTATTCCCATTCTGCGGTTCCAGACGGATCGTCCGTGTTGCCTCCAGGCAGGAAGGATTTCCGCGTGCCCCCCTGTGACATGTCCCATCTTTAAAGAGCAGCTTTGATGGCGTGTGTTTCCTACAACCTCAGGCAAACCTAAGCATATCCGTCTCTGTGCACATTTGTCTGTCTGCATGTATAAATTCCTCTACTTAAAAAAGTGGAATAGTATTTCAGTAGTATTGGAAACACTGCAGGGTGAACACCAGTGGTTGTTCAAAAACATGTTGAAATTCAATTTGATTTCAAGTGAAGCTAACTAGCTTCATATCTTTTGTCAGTGCAGCCATAGGGGTGTATAAGTACTACTGTTCATTTAAACATAGTAAGGATTTTATTAGAAGTGCTTTGATACTGATCTTGTGGCCAAAGTGTGGACTAAAGGCTGTTTCTGGAAGTGGAAGCGTGCAATTTGCAGATGGATTTTTGCTGATAATCTCTGTAAATCCTGAGCTGGGTTGTGCAATAAGATATATATATTTCTATGTTTCTATGTACTAATGTCTTCTCGACCACATATGATCAAAATTCTTAAAGTATTTTCTACTTTTGGGTATGAAGCTTTTCAGCGACACTAGGCAGCTAAGGAATGGAAACAAGTAATGCTAGTAATAAGAAACATTATAATTGTAGAATTAATAGTCATTTGTGTCTGAAACTTTGAATCAAAGGATTACTCCAGTTCACAAAATATAAATATGGATGATTAAATCATTATTTACACAAGTATATAAGAACCCAAATACAATATTTTTTATTGCAAAATGGGATAAAGCTTCTAAAATAGTAAAGTAACAAGACTTTTCTGTATTTAGCTGTATTTAAAACACTAATGATGCATTTAAAACACTGTAGAACATTGAAAATGTAGTAGTTGCAACGAAACATAACATTTTGACTCAATTCGTAAAGTAGTCAACAGGCTGACATTGAGCAGTTGACATAATTCCTTAAGCGCCTAGTGGTTCTAATTAGCATCAAACCATAATTTACACTAGTGGTAGGTGAAATCTTAAAATTTTCTGATTGACCAAGACAAGTTATACAATTCTTTTTGTACAATTGGATGTAAATTCAGTTATATTGATTTGTTCATTGCTTTATTTGACCAAAAGCTATTTTTGTTTGCTTGTCGCCAAATTAGGAGATAAAGGATTCATTTTCTTGTATGCACTAATTTATTTTCCTTAAATTCAAGTGTTTGTTTCTCTCAAAACTCAAGTAGGCCTGAGCTTCCACTCCAACACAGTGGAAATAAGGGATTTCTTGGCAGAAAAACCTTAAAGTCACGTGTTTTCCTGACAAAAGTCCTCTCCGAAAAGCAACCAGGACTTGAAATCCATTAGCAGCTATCGTCCCCATCTCAGAAGGCAAAGGAGGAGTTAAGTGTTTGAGCAGCTGGGGACACGTAGACGGCTACTGGGGTAAATTTTCTTCTCGCGCTCCACGGAGAAAATCACTCAGCTGCATTGTGGGTACTAAATCAGAACCCAACGTTGCCGCCTCATCCATCTCTGTGATCTGGCATTGGCGCTGCTGTTACTCCTGAGACAGATTTAGAAGTGGCCGTTTATACATTCGGCTGCTGTTTTATTATCTGTGGAAGCTAAAGGTCTCAGCAGAAATATCCAGCATGTCTTGATTTGTTCATTTTCATTCAATCCGAGGACATTTTGTTCTGCATTTCCTAAAATTCACACCGTCATCAAAACTTCAAACTGCTTAAAGGAATTAATTTCCGGGACTAATCTGAGTTTATTAATCTGTTTGCAGAGTTTTGTTGGAACAAAATCCTCTTCCAGTGATTTGCCTGGGTTTAGACAACCTTATTGGATCAAAGCGAACATTTGTTTTACTAAAACAAGGATCCCTGAACGACTTCTCAGCTGAAAAGCAACAGATTCACCCCAAAATAGAGGAGAAGCACTTTGGTTTGTGCAAAATAAGAATGACATCATTACAGTTTTGTTTTTGTTTTTTTGGTAAAACTTGGTTACAACCAGATGGTTCTAGGAAATGTTGGTGTGCATTTCGAACTAACTGGTAGATTATTTCACTTATAATATGACATTTTTCCTGTGTTGTAGGTGAAATAGTGACAGTAGATATTTTTCATCAACATTAAGGAATTATTGATTTAAAACAAGCTCCTAAATCTTGCTGAAAATGTTCTTAAAAGCTAGTTTTATAGTCTTATTTGAAGTGTTATAAGATATTTGCACCAGAAATTCTTGCTAAGATTATATTTCTGCAGTATTTTCATGCTGAATTCTGCTTTGCTTTGGTGCTTACACTGAAAAAACACAAAATCTTAGTTGTAGATTTGGATTAGTTTCTAGTGAAAATTTCTGATTACTCTTGAACTAAAACAAAACTAACTTTTCAGCTCATAAGAGCATTCAAAATCAATAATTCCTTAATATTGATAAAGTGCTAAGACATTTTCCCATTGTATAAGTGAATAATCTGCTTTTCATGAATATAAAATAAATATTTATTACTATAAATTGCAGTTAGTTTTATCTTATTTCAAGTGTATTAAGATATTTGCACTAAAAACTAGACCAAATATACTTGGTAAGATTTTGAGTTTTTGCAGTGTTGACTCTCATTTCTCACTTCCTGCATCTTACATTGACTATTGGATCCTTTTATGTTTTGGAAAGTTTCCCTGGTTGCTCACCTCTATAATCTGCACAGTATTTTACCCTGCTCATAAAAGTCAAATTAATCAAGTAGCACCGGTGTTAGTGAGCTGTACGAGATGATTGGGACAATAACTGGTGCGTATCTTTTGAGAGAAACATGTCATCTAACTCACGTTCCCTCCCATTAAACCTTATAGTGCTCTACCTCCATTAGAAGTGTGGATATTACTCATATCAGACTCCCGAACTGCGCTGAGAGCTTCATTCAGCCGTGTGTCAGTCTCACATCTCTGATAATTGCCGAGCGGGTCATATATGAAAAAGAGGAGGAAAAATTGCTTCCTCAAAACATGGCAGATTTAATTTGTCAGCTTGGATGAAAATTGGCTTGCGAGGAAAACAAACGACGGTTACAAGGGCCGATGGTAGCAATTCGTCAGGGGAAGATTGAGGAGCTGGTCTAGAGATAGCTCACATCTCCATAAATCATGTTGACAACTGACTTGAACTGCATGAGGAGGAGGTCTCCCATAAAGCCAACCCGAAGAGGCGAAGATATAGGACGTCTCTCTGCTACTGCCCAGAAATAGAAACGACAGCTTGATGCATTGAGGATGACCTGTAATGGCCGACTGAAACACTCGCTGCACGCTCATTTAAAGCAGTAAACTGTGAAATATTTTTCATGCCATCTCTTGTTCTGACAAACACTGTTTCTGTTCACAAGCTACTCCAAATAATTAATAATAGGTTTCCCTTGAAGTTCTTGTGTTCCTCATTAACTCAGTTTTATCCTCATAGATTTGAGCCCCGGCTTAAAAAATGAGAGTATGACAGCTTGAGCATCTGCTACAACAATAGTTGTGACAAGATGTCTGTGCACTGTAAATATAACTCTAATTAGTGGGATTTACTCTTTGTTTGTAGCATCTGGTTGCAAGTAATCTCCCAGATAGAAAGTGAGTTTGACTTGAGGGCCTTTGTCTCAAATGGATAATAATACAAGTGATATTTATTATCAGTGATGATTTCTGACATATAAATCTGCAGGAGTGCGCAACAGATATCTACACTGCAAAAACGCAACATCTAAGCAACTGGTTTTTTTAGTGCAAATAACTTACACTTCAAATAAGACAAAACTAAGATAAAAGTAACTTTTTGGCAAGATATAGGAGATTGTTTTAAGTAAATAATTCCTTAATATGGCATAAAAGTATATGTTCTACTTTTAAAATGGGAAAAACTTCTTGTTAAAATCTGCCAGTGGAACTTGTATCTTATAAAATCACTTTTGAGGAATTTGTGACTTAAACAAGCTCCTATGCCTCGCTGAAAAGTTACTTGTGAGTTTTATCTTATTTCAAGTATAATATATTTGCACAAGAAACAAAATCAAAAATACTTGGTAAGATTTTGTGTTTTTGCAGTGTAAGTACATCATATCTGGAAAAGTCTATGTTTTTATGTTTTTTAGTTTATTTTAGCTGCACACTGCAAAAACACAAAATCTTAGTAGCATCCATAAAATAGTCAACAAACTGACATTGAACAGCCTGTTTCATTCCTTAAGTGCCTAGTGGATCTAATTAGCATCATATCAAAATTGACACATTTGTGTAAGAATGTTGAAATTCTTAATGAATTTTGTGATATCTAAACACTGTAGTGATTGCAAAACATATTTTGACTCAATTTTAAAGTTTTTTATTAGTGGCATTCATGAAATAATCAACAGACTGAGATTGAACAGCCTGTTTCATTCCTTTAGTGCCTAGTGGTTCTAATAAGCATCGTACCAAAATCTACACTAGTAGTAAGTGAAATTATTAATCTTTATTTAATTAAACAAGTAATTGACACCAAAACACAAGTAATAATATTTTTTGTACAATTGGATGTACTGATGATGGGTTAGACTCTTTTGGGACGTTTTGCATTTTTTTAGTTCTTAAAAGGCGGAAATGAAGATTGATATTTCCGATTGTATTAATTTAATTCCTGACTGTATTTTCTCCAAGAGAAATCTTTGTTTTCTTGTCTCCAAATTAGGAGTGAGGGATGTCTTTCTTATTTTGTCTGCTTGTTTTTTCTACATATCCAAGTGTTTGTTTCTCTCAAAACCTGACCAATTTTGCAACAAGGAGGCTTGAGTTTCAATTCCAACACATTGGAAACGACTGAAAGTTTAAATACATGCAGGAACGAAGAGCAAGATAAAGATAATTCAGTTTCATTTAAGACTTCCTGAAGCTTTGCAAATGTTGCAAATGTCCATTAACCCAATAAGCCAAGTTAACTCTGATCATAAGGCTCTCGTCTTCCTGATGTACACCAGGAAACGTAAACGAATAAGACCCCAGCAGGTATGATCTTCCATGCTTATTTACAATGCTGAGCGCGTAATCCGAGTCGTGACCTGTTGATAGGATCAGTAAATGCAGCGTAATGCTAAAAGTTGAACTTTAATATCCAGCATTACTCCATTACAGGAAGCATTAATGTGATTACAGCGAGGCCCCCGCTCCGTAATGCATTTCTCCCAGCAGAACGGCCGCGATGTGCTGAAAATACATCACCGGCGGGGCCGTGTGTGTTGTTCTCCGTCGGCTCCTTACAACTGTGACGCCCAGCTGAGTGTGTAAGCTTCTCACTCGCCCTCGCTGCCTCGCCGTCGGAGGCTCGGGAAGCTGCGTGTTCGCGACTTCACCAGATGTTGATTCAAACGCTGAGCAGATGACAGACTTAGCCGGCAGCTGAAGGGAGAGAAATCCACAGTCCAACACTCAGCAGGCCTCCATCTCACTTTCTCTCCACTTGCTTTGTTTACTTACGTCTGTCTCACTTCTTTCTCTTTCTGCAGAATCTTAGAGATTTGACGTGTTTTGTCTCCGGCCTGTTTAGGAAGTTCACAAGGATTTTGATGTAAAATTCTAATAATTACTCTGCACAAATACAGAATATTACCAAGTATTTTAGATCTACTTTCTAATGCAAATATCATAGCAGCACACTTGAAACAAGCGAAAACTAACATTCAAGTAACCTTTCAGCAATACATATGAGTTTGTTTTTAGGAAGTTCTACTTATAATATGGGGAAAATATCTTGTTATAAGTGAAATAATCTGCCAGTTCTTTGTAAAAATCAATTTTGAGGAATTATTGATGTAAAACAAGCTCTTATCTTGCTGAAGTTACTTGTGAGTTTTGACTAATTTCAAGTGTACTCAAATACTTGGTAACATTGTATGTTTTTGCAGTGCAAATACTTTATCTCTGAGAAAGTTCATATCTTTTAGTTTATTTTAGCTGTACACTGCAAAAACACAAAATCTTAGTGGCATCAACAGACTAAGGTTTAACAGTCTGTTTCATTCCTTCAGTGCCTGCTAGATCTAATTAGCATCATACCATAATTTACACTCGTGGGAAATGGTATGCTCAAAAATATATGTTGAAATTCAGTTGGATGAAGGATTTATTGACTTAAAAGAAGCTCCTATTTCTTGCTTGTAAGTTAGTTTTGTCTTATTTCAAGTCTACCAATAAAGCTGCACTAGAAACTGGACCAAAAACTACTTGGTGAGATTCTATTTATTTCAGTTTAAAATATACAATTAAGAAAAACAGCACTCTGATTGCTGTGGCTTAATGTGGTGGTGATTGTCTTGAAGTAATTTATTTTGTAATAAACATCAAATTACTGCAGCATTGCCAAGTGTGTAAATCTTTGGATCTGAAAAATATGCAGATCTAAAGTGTTTCAAGTTGCCCTTAAAATTATGTATGGATCCAATTTTGATTAGAAAACCAACACAGAAGGACAGGAAGGGTAATTGTTGCTTTTATCCTGTTTTATTGGCTCAGAAACAAAATACTAAAGTGAGGTAACATCATGCCAAGTCTCTCAGCATCTCAGCGGATGTTTATAGGATAGCATCTAACTTTTTATTTTTAATTGCTGAAAATTACTTGATATATCTTAAATTAAACTCTCCTCTCAGAATGAATTTAAGCGTTAATCTCTCTGAAGACCAAGTAGAAATTAAACTGTACTTATTAAAGTGACAATCCACATGAAAATGTATAAAACACTGCAAAAACACAAAATCCTGTCACCTTTTTTTTTCAGGTTTCTGGTCTTAGTTCAGTTGAAGCAAACAAATTTCTCAAACAAATTTCAGCAAGATAGGAGCTTCTTTTAAGTCAGTAGTTTCTAGTTCACTGGAAGATTATTTCACATATAACATCGGGAACATGTGTTATACGTGAAATAATCTGTTATCTCATCAATGTAAAGGAATTGACTAAACTTAAGATGATATTTTGCTCAGAAGTTACTTTTAAATATTTACTTGTCTTTCTAATTTAAAGTCACACCAGACGTTGTCACCTGCTACACAGAGTTGGTTGTTACCAACATGGTGTGGAATATATAAAGTGGGAAAAGGCTTTTTCAGGTGTTAAATACTTATTTCCTCCTTTGTTCTGGCGTTATCTAAAATGTCTGAAACTAATACATAAGCATGGAGGAAATGAATGTCTGCATGAAAACCATAAACCTGGAATTATCTCTTCCAAACTTATCATTAGATCTGGTCCTCGCAATCTTCGGTCAGATGGAAAAATATTGAAAATCACATAACATTCTTTTTGTTTACAGTAAGCAAACTGTGTTTTCTCTCTATGCTTATCTGCCTTGAAATCATTTATAGGAAGAACCAGGCGCATTTAGAGTCGGCGGACTCTTATTCACCTAAACATGATTTGCAGGCGTCTCGTCTCTTTGCTCCTAATTCATGTCTGGCTCTTCAAATATTTAAAGCTGGAACTTCACCGAAGTGACGGCAAACACTTGAATAGATAAGAGACGTTGTTGAACCAGACAGTTGGGACAGGAAGGGACCTTTTTCAAATCGTTTTATAATATAACTGTAGTTAATTTTAACCAAAGAATAAATTAGGAGAGATGTTGGTGATTACCTTCCACTTCAACTGAACTCATGTTGACTTTACCATTAAATGAAGAAGAACCAATAATCCACACTTCAGCCTCTAAAACCCTAAGCGCCTTTATTTCCTGCTAGCTTAGCACCGTTACCTGTTAGCACAAGGCGACTGGTTTTTATTTTCTGGTTTATATTTGTGTTTTATTCTGAAATTTGTTGATACAGCTCAACAAATTTCATACAGAAAACATAAAACAAAAACCAAATCTAACTGAATTAGCAAAGCAAACTTTAGCAAATTATTCAGTCGTTATTCGGTAAAACCTGGAAAACATCCAGTATAAATAATTGTATTTCTGTATTTTAACACAAATACTCTCTACCAAGTTTTTTTCTATAATTGGATATTTTTAGGGAAACCTAAACGTTTAATTTTTTTAACACTTTTTCATTTGGACAGCGAAAACACCTGAAGCATTAGCCTCAGCTCTAACACAGACATGTCATTCATAACAACAATAGTGGTGAATTATGTGTCCATCTTGTAATTTATTATAAGTTTTATAATCCAACGTGACACAGAGAAGAAGCTTCACTCCATAGAACAGACACAAAAAAACATTCCCGTGTGTTTGGCCCTTTGTGAATTAGATAATTTGTTTATTTAAGCTAACAGCATAATCCCATACTGTGAGACAAAAAGTAAAAGATCAACCAACTTTAATTTAATTTAAACACTCTATGTTCACACAGCAGCAGCATGTGATTCAGATCTATTTAGTTTTTTCCCCCATATTAGCAGTTTAAACGACACAATTCCAAATTTTTCACCCCCCAAAAAACCTAATTGTGCTACTTTATGTGTTTCTAAGTTGGATCGTATCCAATGGTTTTCAAAATGTTGGTAGTCAGAGCAGGAATGTCGTATTTTATCCGCTTTGCGTTTCTGCACCAAAACAATCCAGATGTGGTAGATTTTCTTAATATGTTTAAGATTGACAATAAGGCTCCTGTTGCTCAAAAACGTTAAAATTGATCAATAATTGGTTATGGCCATTATTACTTTGGTAACGTCTTTACAGTGTAACGTCTTTCTTTTCCATTTTGTGGTTGTAAACCGTTCACACAAAAGTCTAATTGTGGTTGCATTAGCGACCACTTCAGAAAAAAAAATCAAATTTTAACAAAAATATTTAAATTGAGCATAAAGAGCTGCTGTGTTAATGTAGCCTTTGTTGATTTCAAATATTTAAATTTGCTCCTCCTCTCCTTGGGCTTTGACCAAATATTAGTGGTTCAAGTTGATGTTGATTTTCTTTACCTGTATGTCGGATTTATCTGCATCTACTTGTTAAATTCAAATGTCAGTCATTCTTGTGGTTTGTACTTTGCTGCTTTTTAAGAACTTGGCTGTTAGGATAATTAGCGTATTAGCAGCTTAGCTTTTTGGGAGCGCTAACGTGCTAATCTTGAATTTGAGAAGACGATAGGGTTGGAGTAAAGTAGACAGAGCATGACTGATGATACAGATAATTCTGTTATCTTGTTTTTCAGAGGCGCTGCATCATCTTCTGGTTTCCAGTTTTCAAAATTGGCGGTGAAACTTGAGGATTAGGAAGTGGAGTCAACAAACCAGTTGACGTTATGGACCGTGTTCGTCTTCTTTAGTCTGTCTGTAAGTACCCCAAAACTCGATTAGCACACTGTTAGCTGAAATCCAACCAATAATTTGATGAAACCCAAGGACGCCTGCTTTAAAACCAATTTAATCCATTAAAATCTCAAACAACTGTAGGAATTTTTAACGACAAGACATGAAAACTGTTAAGAAGCTCTCCCACCAGTTTAGATAAACCTTCACAGGAGACATTGGATAGTTCAGGGAGAATAACTGATCCGCCCTGCCGATTGTAGAGGCAATAACAAACGCCGTAGTTCCTTTTCTACATTTTCCATTCTGTCTCATCTGCTGCTGCAGACTCCGGAGCTCACAGAAAGGACACAGGTAATGTTATTTCAAAGGAGAGAATCGGCTACGGGGAGCGGGGAGGGG
Organism: Poecilia mexicana; assembly: GCF_051168715.1. Classification (NCBI taxonomy): domain Eukaryota; kingdom Metazoa; phylum Chordata; class Actinopteri; order Cyprinodontiformes; family Poeciliidae; genus Poecilia; species Poecilia mexicana. The sequence continues at coordinate 21,170,779 of NW_028263389.1, read as the reverse complement.
GGGCAGAGACTATGGCTGATGTCTTTTGAACCCTGGGATCAAACGCCTCATCCATGTTAGCGTGTGGAAGTGGGGAGGTGCTCGGCCCCGACGCTCCCACCTATTGCTGCAACAAGGCGCCAGGGATGTCGGCTGCATCAAACAGCAGGAACTCTGATGAATTTGAAGCCGTGTGTACTCTCAAGAGCTCAGCAAAACAAACAACATCTGTAGAGTATTTGTCTGGAAATAGAGCACGGGTTACGTTTAGGACATCTCTCTTTTAACTGCAGTTATGTGGTTCTGGGTGATTTATATACATCGAAATTAGAGCTGCAACTAACTGATTAATCAATTATTTTGACGATTATTCGCGTAAGAAAATGTAACATTACACATTCTCTTAAACCTTTTTATGCAGTATTAGAAATACATTAAAATGTGCAAATAAATAAATAATTCAATCTCTTTTTGACTAAGACTAATAAACTTACATTATGGAAGGAACATCAAACACTGGAACTCAGAGATGTTTATATATCCAAACTAAAACACAACAACCAAACACAATGAATAAAATGCACATAATGAAAAACATGCAACCACAACCATAAATACAAGGAATTGTGGCGTCTCTATAAGCAAACAAACCCTTAAAAAATGTATCATAATGGAAACTATTGAACTCATTTTAATTTACCATAGGATTAGTTGATTGTTTAGTTGTTTAATTTGACAGGTCAGCTAACTCTGAAACCTCAAATTGGCCAAATTAAGCCCCTAAATAAGCATGAAGCTCTGAGCAGGACTGGAGGAGAGTAAACAATATTTATCTGAACCATATGGACGAACTTTCACAACATTAAACAGGCATTAGCCCAAAACCATAAACCACATCCAGATTTAACACGTTTACATTCACAAATTTAACCTTCTTACTTCTGTCTGGATGTAGAATCATGTTATAATGACCCATTTTGAGATTTTTAAACAAATACCAAGGGGTTGGTGGCCACTTGTTCTTGTATGGTGCAGTTTGAATATTTCTTAGTTTTGGAAACACCTTTTAGAAACATGGAAATTGATATTTTTCGGATTGTTTTGGAAAATGTTGATGCCACAGAGACCATTTAATGTATAATTTCCACAGTTCCAGTTTGTTTACTTTACCACATCAAATCCCAGCAGAATATATCGAAGTTTGTAGTCCTAAGTGGATTTTTCTGTTTTTATGTAAAAAGTAGTGATAATAATGAACAAGCGAACGTCTTTGCAGTCCATGAGGGGGCTGTGCAACAAGCTGTTAACAGTGCTGGCATTTTTGCAGCTTATTAAATTGAACGTGTCGGCATACAGCTGCTCAATAACACATCTAGCACACAGTTGTGTTTCTGACCATCTGCTCGCTGTTGTTTCTTCTTTTTATCTTTGTTTTCCTTCTCCACCAAGTTCACAGGAAGGCTCTCGCTCTACAAAACGCTCACTTTACACTCATCATTTAGTTGTTTTCATATCATCCACTGGTACAGGTACAGTCTCAGAATGTGCAGCAGGTCCAAAGGATGGTAATTTGTAAAAACCGAGGTTGAAAGCATCTCTGTGAGGCAACAACTAATCCAGTGTTTTATTGTTTCACCTCTTCTTTGTCTCACACAAACAGCATGAGACTTTCTTTGTTTCTGTTTGCGATCGATCGAACGCCTCTGGGTATGAAAGAAAAACGACGACAGGAACCCAGATAGACGTCTTCACACGTCCTTTAAAAACAGATTCACTTTCTTCGCAGCTGCCGATGAGCCCGGCGATAGCTGCATTATGAGGGCTGCGCTTTCTGCAAACTCTCAAGGTGCATACGCCAGTGTGTTGGTGTGTGCACAGACCCGGATCTTCTCTTTCATCCCCGCATCTGTGGCAGGCTGCCACGGGCCCGTATCATCTGCCACAATACACCTGTTGGGGCGAATTTGATACCTGAAGATAATGGATTGGAGTTCAAAGAGGAGAATGCGGACAGGAAACTTTTCCAGAGGTCGCATTTCATGAGCAATCTGCGCTGATGCAAGCACACACACGCAACGGAAAAACGCCCCGACACACACATGTGCTCACAAGTTACGAACAAAGACACACACACCAGCAAGGCTACGCAGTAGCAGCACGTTTTGCATCAAGATTTGTTTCTTTTTCTCGCAAATCTGACCAAATGGGTGTAAAATCATTTTCTTTTTCACGTTTAAAATGGCAGTATTATGTAAAATCAGCATTTTTAGCTTTACATATTATCACAATATTCCTTCTTCACAAGCATATTTTAACCCTTTAATCTCCATGGCAACCTTACAGATGTGAAAAACGCCTGGGTGGACTTAGCCCCGCCTTCGAGGCACAGTTCCTCCCCCACTCAGCTCCTTCAGACTAGCCAGCAGCAATTAGCAAACACCTCCTTCTCAGTACAACGCTGGTAAAAACATTGTTAAAGGGACAATAGAGGAGCCATGTTGGGATGACTTCCTGGAGGCAGAGCTTCAGAAAGATGGAACCTTCTTAAAGAGACAGAGGCCCAATTTCAAGGAGTTAAATCAAAAAGTAATTTTTTTTTAAGCCATGTGACATTTATAGCATTTTCATAACAACTGAAGGTAACAGTCACTTGATTATGCTGTAAAGTGGCACATAATGCTGCCCCTTTAAGAACCAAAGCGAGGTTGGGCGAGGCTGTACATGCCACTCGTTGGTATGCAGCCCATAAATCGGCCAGGTGCAGAAAAGAAAATGCAGGTGCTTTAAATCTGTTCTCTGAGGTTATAAACTGTATGCACAGGTTGCAGAATCATCCAAAACAAGCCTGGCATGCAGGCGCCTACACACCCTGTTGGACCATCATTACAGCAGCAGCAGGGCAACTTGGTGTTTCCATTTAAATATAATGTAAAATAAATAATAAAAGGAAACGTTGCTCAGAGCACAAAGCGTAGAATTAGACTGAATAGATCTGCCCTTATGGATCGGGCACATTGTCCCCGAAACCAGATCTATAACCTTTGTTGTTCAGCTGGTTTTCCTGTTGTATGCTCTGTAAAATGGCTGCTGGAAAAGACAAGTGTCAAGTATTTTGTTCAAAAAATGTGTTAAACATGTTTTGTTTGGCCCATAGACCAAACAGATGGAGAAATGTGTGACAGTGAAAAGAAAAATGGCGGAGAATTTTTTTTTTATTTCAGGACCAATATAGATATTGATATTGGATCAGCGCATCTCTAATTTGGACCATCAAAATAAGCGTTTTTACAAGATGATGTCAGCTATTCAGTCTTGTCAACTGTATCAATATGGCCTGACTGTTAATCATTAACACACAGGAAGCAGTAACGTGTGGCTCTGCCTCACCAGCTGAGAGTCACAAGGATGATTGATAAACTCTGTCGGTTCCCAAATGGAAGCTGTGGTGATTCTCCAGCTTCACAAACTGTCCTGTGACTCAGAAGCTGCTGATGAATGTGCAGGACTCACTGCGTTAGTTATGTTGTTGGATTCAACAAGTGAAATGTTTAATTTGCAGATTGTTTGCATGCTCTCCTCGTCATCAGACTGCAGGATAATCAGTGTTTTAATGCACATCGTGCTGCTTGTAATGTTGGCGTTCTGTGTCTTTAGTCATTTAAAGCGCTGCCATTAGAGCTGGAGCTGCTTTTGGATTGAATCTGACTGACTGTCCTTGGATCCTCTTCAGTTTGGGTCATTTCTCTCGGAGAGCAAATTCATGCACAGATTGAAACCAAAACACTTCTCCAAACAGTTAATTAGCTAAACTGGCACACACAAACAGGCTGTACGCAGTTAAAAAACAGCGCATTAAAATAAATGGAGAGGGGGACGTCATGCTGAGAGCTGCAGAGTATAGAAACCTAATGGATGTGTGGGTCAGATTTATGGCAGCTTGTCCTCTGCTCTGCTATAGGATAGAGAAAAGTTAACTGGAGCACGCCAGCTCCAGACGCTATAACTCATTCCCCGTCTCGCTCCATTTTATCCGCCGAGTACATTGGTGAGTATTTGGCTCTTTTTGGTTTGGAGCAATAAAACATAATCAGTGTCTGCCAGCACCAAGGTCGACCTGTTTTCCTTATTCATGGTGATGATCGTTTTGGCCTCCGCTGAAGGTTGATGAGCTGTTTATTTTTAGCCTGGTCTCAGATAATAGATGAGTTTGGGGAAGTTTAATTTTGAGTTAATTGCGGCTCAAAGATCAGATGAATATTTTATGTGTTTTTTCTTGATGTTTTAATCCACAGAGTAGGTGAAGGTTTGAACAGATCAATGGTGATTTGTGTTGCGGGTGTTTGGGTCAGGACTGTAACTTTCCACTGAAAGGACGTACGCGGTATATGTAGTTGTGTTGCTGTCTGTTAAAGTACCAAATTTATTGGGTTTCTGACTCACAAAATACATAAAACAAAGACAAGTGACCCGTATAGATCTACGCAAACCCATAACCCAAGAAACTTTTGTCAGTTCAAACAGCTAGACAATTCAATTTACCATAGAAAGTAAGAAAAGTTTGTTTCAATATTGAGATATTAAGGGTGAATTAACACCAGCCCTGTTTGGTCCGCTTTAATCTGACTCCAGTCCGTTTATGTAGAAACTCCGGTTCGTTTGGTGAGGTGTGAATATGTAATCAAACGCTAACGTGGACCACAAAAAACGCCTGAATACCTCAACCTTGGTTTGATTGACGTGAACTCAAATGAATATATGAACGCCAAGCAGACCAGGATCACTCCAGAAACAGGAAGTGAACAACAGTGCAGGGCATTCTGGGTAAATACAACCAAAACAAATATGCTAGTCTAGCGCTAGCAGGAAAAAAGAGTAGTGGTGTTTTACCAAATTCTACAACCGCTAAAATCTGACACCATTTAATTTTTGTTTACATTTCGTAAAGACAGAAGTTTCGCAGAATGTCTTCTGCGGTTTTCATGTTATTTCCTTCAGCAGTTCTGGTGCAGCGCCCCCACAGGTGAGGAAGGGAACAGGTTTTTCAAAGGGTTTGATTAGTTTGACACAGTGCAGAGTTAGAGAACTGCAGCAGCTGGAAACGTAACAAATGTTGCAGTTTTGTTCCCAAATCGAACCGAGTCTATCGGACTATCAGCACCATAAAACACAGCCTTGATTCTCGTATCCAAACAGGTTTATGTTGGATTTTGTGCTGTTTCTGCTCCAAACATGGTGTGTGTTGACATTCAGAGAGTTGAGTTTTGGGGTCAAAAACTCCCTGTGTTTCCCTGGCTTGTCCAAATCTTTTTTTTAAACAAGTGTGAACATGCTTTTTCTTCAGCAGTGGAGACTTATGTAGTGAATGTGTGTAGAATTCATTCCAGTAGATCACATTATGGGTGGGAAAGCACCCTAAGAGGATAGTCTGTAACCAGCGGCAAACGGGTATTTCCACTCTTGGGAACAAACTAAAGATGTCGTAGCTCTCCTTTATTAAATCTGAGCTCCAGAAATTGGCAGTTAGGAGGATGGAATAAGTTTCTAGTCCTTATTCCTGAATCTGTGAGCATTTATAATTGATAATATTTAAGTTTGGAGTTGAACGATCATCACATTTGAGGCTCCTGGATGTCAGCCAGTAGTTTCTACCTATGCAGACCGTAGAGAGGCATTAACAAAAACTGATTTGAAGCGTGTTTGCTTCTTTGTTGGATCCCCAGCAGCATTTATAGACCTGTCTCCAATATTTTCTGCTTTTAATTCAGCAGGCTGCCGCAGTTTATTATGAGCAGTATGTATTTTACGAGCCACGCTCGTCATTATCTGCAGTGTTTGGATCTGCTTCACTAATAATCAAATGGATAATAAAGCGCAGCTCCCCAGCAGTTCATTAAAAACCAACAGGCTTACAGTATGTTTCCACGCAGCGCTGTGAAGGACTACCGAGGGAGAAGGTTCACATGTCAGATCAGCTCAATTTAAAAAAAATTATTATTATTATTTCATTTTTTTCTAAACATGGCCTTGAATGTTTGGAAGTTGGAAAATAATAAATCCTGTCAGGTAGGAGAGCAGAAAAATATGAATCTGTTTAATTTGTAGAGCCGAGGTGTTCCTGTCCTAATAGATGCGTCATCTCAGAGTGCGTTTTTCAAACTGGAATAATTTAATAAGTTAATCAAATGAAAATCTGCATCTTCTTATGTGGGATCAGTTTGGGGATTTAAGAACTTGTTCTCCCACTTCATGCACAGTTTTTACCTTTGCTGCAGTGTATTTAGGCTGCAGCAGAAGCCCAGGGGAACCAACTTATTACTTGGAGTTGTATTAGTTGTGTTGGTACTGACAGCTTAAATTAGAGCTGTACTTTCAGCTGTCTCGGTACATTTGTCCACCGGGGCTAAATGGATGCTTCTGTGTTTCAAACTGTGCCTCCAGTGAAGACGTTTATTGTCCAAAACCTCTATAAAAACAAAGCAATTACAGAGACGGTAGCTTCTGTTTATGATAAAGTCTGAGTTTGTCTTCTGTCGCAATATCAGAAGCGAGATGTGAGCCTCGTGTGTAAAGATTTCTTGCTGCTTTTTCAGCGGGTTTTTCTTTGATTTCAACCAAATGTGACCCAAAGAGCTGAAGGAAATCTGGATTCTTTTCTATATTCCCAAATTGTGTAAGTGTTCAGTTCCTTGGAAAAGTATTTTTGCTCCCTGGATTCTTTCACGTTTGATTTAGCCTCAAATCTCAAAGCATTTTTTTTTATGAGATCAGCAAACACAAGTTATGAATAACTACGAAATGGAAAGAATTTTTCTCCTGCCACATTTAGAGCATCTTTGAAGCTCAATTTTCAAGTCTATATTTTTAGGTTTAACCTTTGGTTGGGCCCAAACCTACAGGCAATGCTACAAAATATGTAAAGAAACATTAACATTTTTTATTCACTATTCAATAATTATTACATTTATTCAGCATAAATGCTTCCATATACCATCTGATTTTAAGCTTGCCATGAGTTACGAGGCAGACAATTTTATTATCAATTAATATATAATGACTTTATTAGCAGAATATACAATTTCTCCACACAGTCCTCTGTTTTTGATTATAAAAATATGTAATATTTTATATGAATCGTATCGAACTTTATTTCATTTCCACAGTTTTTGCAGCAGAGTCTTTCTTGTCGGAAATGTTTCCATTTTGTGCTAACTTGAAGAACAAAGCAGCTTGGTGAATTTGACTGGCAGCCAATCAGAAATGGCATTTAAATAAATAATTTTACCTATATTTTATTTTAAAAATTATTGATAAAACAAAAAATTATGATGAAAAATTGAAGATTTTTTTTTCAGCATCTTTCTGAGGCCCTCACAGCGCCCCCTGCCGCCACCCGAGGGGACTGCAGCCCCCAGTTTGAAACCACTGAATGAGGCCTTTCTAACATGTCAACATGTTCTAAACATGTTCTAAAATACTCCACTGTGTCTCCGGCTGTATGTTTGGGGTTATTGTACTTCGGGAAGGTGAACTTTCACCCCGGGACTCTTCTGGTCTCATACACAGAAGTGTCCAAAGTACCGTTACCATGACAACAAAGAGCAACATCCTGCATATTTGCGCCGCTAACCCAGATTGATTTACTGAGGAGTTGAAATCTTCCTAAAATGCAACAAGAGGAAGGATTTATCTTACTGATGCTTGTTGATCATTAAAGTCAGTACAAATGACCACAAATATCCAGGAACCTTCATAAAATTTGTCTAAAAGGATTTTTTAAAAGAAATTCCTAAACTATTTTCATTCTAAATGAAAATAGTCAACGAAAATGGGACACTTTTCTATCAAAATACTGCATGTTAAAAAATATTTTTAAAATATAACATTGTTTGCTGCTTTTGAACTCTTTCAACTTATTGATTTTGGACAGTTTGGACTCAACTTTTTAACATTATTTACCAGTTTCTCAACAACTCAGACCAGCTTCCCTGTTTTCAACTAAAACAACATAAAGCAAGTTTATATGTTTAGCACATTCCATCGTCGAAGCAGTTCAAAGTGCTTCATTTGATGAAAACATAAAAAACAAGCAAAACACTGAAGTGCCAACATACAGGGAAGTGAAGACAGTAAAACCAGACTTCAGTGAATTACATTTATTATTAATCAAAAGCAACTCAGAACAAATGACTCCTTTTTTTTAGTATCTATGTAAAGAAACTCTGTTTCTTGCAGAAAATGCTGCTTCTCCACATTTGGTTCTAGTTCTGGGCATGCATAGCAGTTCAGAACCAGAAACTGATACAACAGCAGCAGATCTTTAATGTTTTGTGGTGCTTTATACACTAACAGAAGTATTTTAAGGCTTTTCTTCCTGTTTAAGTACTTTATACAGTCTTTATATATTCTATTAATTTAAATGCATGGATGAGTTTCTCTAGATTTTCCAGAGACATTAGTCCTTTAATCCTGGAAATGTTCTACAGGTGATAGAAGGCCGACTGTGTAACTGTCTTTATGTGGCTCCAAAGGTTCAGGTTGGAGTCCATCACTACACTGCAAAAGCACAGAATTTTGCCGAGTGTTTTTGTCCAGTTTGTCCAGACATGAAAACAGTTCCAACAAACATTTAAAAAACATATTTTATAGGAGTTATAAGCAGCTTTAAAGCTTACATGAAATGTATGAGTGCTTTTCTGAGCCACAGTTAACTTTTGGGTGTTAATATTTTTGTATTGTTTTGCTGTGAGGCAGTTTTCTAATAGTCTGAAGTAGCTGAAAACATTTTCGTGCTGAAATTTTCTTCACTGCCTCTCCAAGCAGAAGCACACCGAAACACGCCACACAGCCATAACATCACATCATTGGATAACTCTTTTCCAATACAGTGTTTAATTCCTCTCTCTGCTGTATTCTGGATCATTGTGGAGGACCATCGGTGCAGGGAGAAAGATTATCTTCACAGATTACAGTGTTTGTCTCATTTTCCCTGCAAATCGATGTCTTAATATCTCCAGTCTGCGTTTAGAGGCCGTAGCAAGAAGCCGCCTCTTTCTGTGAATGCTCATTGCAGTGTGGAAAGTGTCAGCTAGCGATATTCTGACATAATAGATGAACAACAGCCATGAATGTGGATTCAGACTTAATTCAACGAACAGCTTTGGTTCGAGAGGCTCCGCCTGGCGAAACATTAAAAACAACAAGAGAAACAATGAGCTCATGTTCTGAGCAGCTGCAGTTATTACAGATAGAACCTGGAGATCAGGCTGAAATGTGACCTGAACCTTCAGAGTCACATAAAGACAGTTAGAAAGTCGGCCTTCTATCACCTGAAGAACATTTCCTGGATTACAGGACTGATGTCACAGCAGGATTTTAACTTTAGTCCTTCCACTAGCTCTCTGTAGCTCAGAAACTAGACTTTAAAATATGTGTTAGTTTATAAATCACTTAAACGGTTTAGCATCAAAATATATTAAAGATCTGCTGTTGTATAAAATTTTCAGACTCACTCGGGTCTTCTGATTCTGCTCTGCATCCTCAAAACCAGAGCCAAACATGCAGAAGCAGCATTCAGCTTCTATGCACCACAAATCTGGAGCAAACTTCCAGAAAACTACAAACAGTCAGAGTTGCTTTAGAACCATAATAAATAAAACATTAACGGTTTTCACAGTTGTTGATTGTGTGATTTATTATGTTTTCACAAAGTACTTTTAACTGCATTGTGCAGCCAGTTCAATCGTCGCTAAGATGGTTGTCTAATCATTTCTCAATGGAAAAATAAAATAAATCTATACAGTAAACTTCTCACCAAAAGTCTATAATGATAGTTTATGGTCTGGTAAAGCCGTGTCAAAATAAAATGGAGAGTTAATGCCGCAGAACACAAAACACTCACCAAGTGTGTTTGATCTAGTTTTAAGTGCAAACATCTCAGTACTCTGGAAATAAGATGAAACTGACTTTTAGATAACATTTCAGAAAGATTTAGTTGTTTCAGTCCATAATTCCTTAATATTAATGAAAAAGTATTAATTCCACTGCTGCATTATTTCACTTTTAACATGGAAAGATTTTCTTGTGAATTTATCTTCCAGTGAAACTATGGCTTTTATTTTTATCAATATTTAAAAATTACTGACTTTAAACAAGCTCCTCTCTCTTGCTGAAAAGTTACTTGTTGGTTAGATTTTTCTTATTTCAATGCAAACTAAGATGTTCGCACTACGAACCAGACCAAAGACACTTGGTAAGATTTTGTTTTTTGTCGTGAACTTGTGTCTTTATTGTCCTGTAAGTTTCGTCATTTGGTATCTGATCAGATATTATTGGAAATATTAGATTTTTCCTGAGGTTTAGAGGAACATTTACCTGATACTCATAAATATCACCCCTTCCATTGTCTACTTCCCAACAAAGTAACAGGAGAGATGCTGTATTGTCTGAAAAGGTGTGACATTTCAAAAATTTCCACAAACAACCTATTGCTGTGTTTTCGTTGTGTTGAAGCAGCAGCAGCATAAGCCCTGAGGTCAGTCACTTCATCAGCAGCTCAGACAGATGACTTACAGCTCAAACAAAAGGATTTGCTCCGATGCACAGTACCGGCGAACGAAGAACAAGTCTCATCGTGTTCCTGCGCTTAAACCCCGAAGCTCCCGCTCCATCTTTCTGTCACCTACGACCCGCCTCACAGGTGTCCTCTCTGCTTTATGGTGGCCGGGTTCAGCAGGAAGAAAAGCTAATTGTCAGTAACGTGATCCCCTCTTCATCTCGTGAAGCATATCTTGGCAGGTGTGTGAGCGCTAACGCTACTGTCGCCTGCCAGGCCGCCGCTGATTGACGCGCCGTTGTTTCCCAGACCACAACAACGCCAGCAGGGTGCTTGATGCTCTCCGCGCTCAAAGGCGCCTTCTGGTAGCCCATAAAGCCCCGTCAGGCTCTGAGCCCTGCAGTCATTCAATTAGAAATTTACTGGGCTATTGATTTCAGCACGAGGGTGGTGTCTCACATCTTGGAAACAATAAGGAGCCCATAAAAGCCTGTACCAGTCCTTTTACCTAAAGGGGTGATGACTCCGGCTTTATTGTGAAGAGAGGCATGAAAAGAGTGATGTGTAAAACGAAAACACATAAAGTCCTTTTGAATTCAGCCTTTTCACTGACCTTCACAATCGTTGCTACTGCTGTAAAAATGTGTTGGCCAGATGAAAAGGTTCCAAGTTATTTTGTTTAGAGTCAGTTATGATCTGGAACAAACTTTCCAAATTTCAGCCAAAACACTGTTGAAATCTAAAAACAGTTTATGTCCAATTACTATGAAAGTTAAGTAGGGTTGGACAGTATGGCTGAAAAATGTACCAGGATGTAAAGCGTTTCATATCACTCAATATCCATAAATATTGACTAGTTTTTTAGTTTTAAATATATGGCCTCTGCTGTTTTATCCACAGTTTTTACTCCATACCATTTTGTATTTGTATTTTTAAATAGTTGAGTTACTGTGGCGGAACCTTAAAATGCTACTGCGCATGTTACTCAACAGGTTGTTGCTAGGTAACCACAGAATGGGTGAGTTGCTAGGTAACCACAGAATGGGTGAGTTGCTAGGTAACCAAAGAGTGAGTGGGTTAGTTGATACCATCGTGTTTAGAGCGGTTAAAGTGTTTTCTCTGCCTACGTCTCCCAGAATGCTGAGTGATTCTGGATTGGAGTTTGGTGAAATTATTGAACTTCTGTCAGATGTTTTATCTATTGATATTGATCATGTGTCAATATGACATCAGCAGCAGCAAGACCAAAGAGCTTTAACGCGGACATCATTAATAACCAGCATAGTCTCAGATTTTTTAAATTTGTGAACATGTAAAGCAAACCTTTAGCTTCTGTTATGCTCAAAAGGTTTCTCTAAAGAGCCTGAGCTCCAACCTTCATAAAATATACCTAAGCTAGGAGATTGTAATGATAGCACAAGACAACTTGTGGCAACAAATCCAGAATAATTGTGCAATCATTTTAAACTAACTTTGTGAATTAGCTTAGAGCCACCACACCGCCGACCTAGTGCTATATGCCATTATTGCCGATTGATGCACATTCAACACATACCAATAATTGTAAGGGAAGCACTTTGCTGACATCCAGCTGTCAGACTTGTAACCAAATCATGCATATTTTTTTTCTAAGTTGCATACCAGACATACATTTATAAGGATTTTGATTCTCAAAATGCATCATGATCAGTGACTGGGTAAAATTGCTAACCTAAACAAAGTCCATGCATCTGAGAACCAATCACTTCTCAATAACCGGACACTCTGTACGAAGCAAAGTGTAAAACAAGAGGCTTGTTTTACCAGGCTGGATTGTCAGAGTCCTTGGTATTTATTAATGCAGTACTTTGCAGGTCTTACTTTTGTTGACATAATCAGTCTTGACTGTTTTTCTGCACTACGCTAATGTAGCCTTGCAGTTAGTGACCCCACAACTACATGTTGGTTGGCTAAAAAAAGCCCATTCAAATAATGATGTACAGTCAGAAAGCAGCTATAATCAAACACACTCTCCTTCATTTGGCTCAGACACAATGGAAAGAAAACAAGCTGGTGCTGCTGCTAATTAGCTTGGATAAACAAGCGAATTAGCTTGATTATTTATCAAGAGATTCACTTAACAGATACAAATCACTGATAAAATAAAGATCTTGGTAAAACAACAGATTTTAAGCAGGAGATGCCTCAGTGGTCTGGCTGTCGACTTCCTGCTTAAATCCATCAGTTTTGGCTGCCTTGTTCTCTCCTTCCTGGTTTGGCTCGTTTATCCCATTAAAGACCCAAGAATTCAATTGTTTTAATGTGTTTTCAAAAAGAAACTGTTTAAAACCCTTTTCAACCAATTTTTCTGCCTAAATCAAACCTGCTTGAGTGAACAAAATAAATCATGTCAGTTCTGATTCAGAAAACCGACGACAGAATCTTGTACAATCCAGGATGTTTTGTTTTTTACTTGGGCCACAAGAGGGCACCTAAAAACGACCTGCAAGCAAAAAACTGGCATTCACCTTGATTCTGCTGATACACAGTGAACATATTTGCTCATTTATAGAAATTCAGATAAGCTGGAGACAAAACTGCACTCAGTCATACTGATTCTGCCGTTCTCTTTATTGCTACAATTTCTGCAGAAAATGGGAGCTTATAAATGAAAACCAAGAAGAAATGTACATGAATCGCCAGTGGTTTAAGATTAATTGGAAGAAAAACTTAAAACAATTGGATAGGAAACTCTTAAGGCAAGTCAAAATTAACAATAAACAATGCAAGATGATAGATTTTTAACCACAGCTGCACAGCCTTTTGGAAAATACTCCTTAGGTTCTGCATATTTACCCCACATTTACTGCTTTATTTGTCCTTAGCCAGCAGGATGTCACTGGAATCCAATTCCCAGAAGCGGCAGCAAACTGGCCAAGTTGCTATGACATAAATTTCCTGTAAGCGCTCATTTGCATTTACAGCGACCCCATGTGGCGTCCTGAGAGCGGCACTGATAAACTTTTTGGGGGGGCTAGGGCAGACGGGGTCCCTCCAGGAGCTCCCAGTTGGTTTTTTTCCCACAGAGCGCGGAGAAACTCAACTGTTGCTGCAGCGCGGGGTGAGCTGATTACGGGGCAAATAGAGAGGTCGGGGGCAGTTAGAGGGGGGGAGTTAAGGGTAGATGCTTAATGAATTCGGTCACAGCGGCGCACAATGAAATCTTTATCCGTCGGGGGATGAGGCAGGGGACTTGGCAGCGCCCGAACGCATCGCGGCGAGGGTGAAAAATAGAAATCCCAGTGTCCCCTGTTGGCTCTGTCTCGTCTCAGCTGCCTTGGTTACAGGGTCGGCTGCCAGCCACCCCTCCACCCCCAACTCCTCCATCACTCACACCAACTCTTCTCTCACCGCCAATATCTCCAGCACCAACTAAACTCCTCAACATTTCCCCTCCAACTTCTTCACCTCCCAATGCCATCGTCATGGCAGACGCAGAGCTCACTTACCTCCTCGCAGGTTGTAAATAAGTAAATGAAATCCTACCTCTGAAGAGGAAACCCAGAACTTCTTCTTCTTCTTCTTGTTTCTTCTCCTCTCGTTGGACTTTTTTTCTCCCCAGTCGGGACTCCGATGGCGGCGGTTTCTATAAGAGAAGTCCGATCGGCTCGCCTCTCCGCAGCGCTATGGGTGAGCGAAGTGTGAGACAAAGTAATCTTCAGGTGAAAAGGCAGACCCTCCTCCCTCCGCCTCTTCCCTGCGCTCGCAGCCAAATGGACGAGCTCGCTCAGCGGCTCTCCCTCTCCGCTGCTCCCTCCCTCCCATCCCTGCGCCGCTCATCAATGCTCAGCCACAGCGATTGTAGACGAATTAACTCTACAAATCCAACAATTCTTCACTGCATATGTAAAACCCCCATTCTTCCCTTTAAGTGATAGTCTATTAACTTTGTGCTCTGCATAGCAAAACCATTCAATCTTATAAATTCTTACTAATTTCCAATGCATATATCTTAGCACACTTTAATGGGACAAAACTCACTTACAAGCAACTTTTCAGCAAGACCATTTAAGTCAATAATTACTTAATATCAACGAAAAATACTAATTCCACCTGCAGATTATTTTACTGATAACATGAGAAAAATATCTAGTTAGAAATGAAATGATCTGCCAGTAGCAATATGTGTTTTAGAAATATTAAAGAGTTATTGATTTATCTTAAGATATTTCTACCAAAATACTAGGTAAGATTTTCTGTTTTTGCAGTGTACAGCTAAAATATGTATATATAAAAAACACGGGCTTTCCTCGTGAGAAACTTCTTGCACTGCAAAAACACATAATCTTATTGCGTATTTTTGGTCTCGTTACTTGTGCAAATACATTAGTTTTGTCTTATCTCAAGTGTATTAACATGCAAGTAAATTTTCAACAAAATTAAATGTTACCAAGTATTTACTTAGTTTCTCATGCAAATATCTTAGTACACTTTAAATAAGACAAAACTAAATTAAAAGTGACGTTTCAGCAAGATATAGGAGTTCATTTTAAGTCAATAACTCCTTATTATTGATGAGAAAAGTACCAGTTCTGATAACTGAAATAATCTGTCAGTGGAAGTAGCACTTTTCCATTAATATTAAGGAATTATTGCTGTAAACAAGCTCCAATTTCTTTTTGAAAAGATTTTTGTTCAAACTTATAAGTTAGTTTTCTCTTATTTCAAGTGTACTAAGATATTTTAATTTGAAACTAGAACAAAATACTAGGTAAGATTTTGTGTTTTTGCAGTGCAGGTTGAAGGACTTTCCCTTTACTCTTGTGCATTCTTCACACGTGAGCACACACTATAGGGAAATTGGTTTATAAAATAGTCATGGCTAAAAGCAATGTGTAAGATTGAGTAAATATTTACTGCTCCACTCCCCAGCTTAGTTAATAATTAAATGGTCTTAATTAAAACACTCAGGAGTGTTTCAGACGAGTTTGATGCACACTGAGCTCCTCACGTCACAAAGTCTCTTTCTTTAGCCGTTTTATTGTGTTTTTTAGAAGTGGTAGGATAGGATAGACGCAGGTTGAACAGGAGGTAATGTAGTAGAAAATGTTTCGATATTTTATTCTGAATTTTATTGGAATTTTAAGTAACAAGTGACTCTTAAGATCTGTAGTGGCTCTTAATAATTTGGCTAAAAAACAGCAAAACCAACAAGTTTTTAAAATATTGACATAACAAATGCAGATCTTAGCTATTTTTTTGCATGAATAAATCTTGCATAAAATTTTCTTAACAAAAAGACACGTATAACAAATATCAGTATTTTTCTTCTCATCATTACGATGAAGTGAACTCTGGTGCTGTTCAAATCAGACTGCTCCAAAACCAGGAAGTGAACGACAGCGCAGGGCATTCTGGGTAACTACAACCAAAGCAAACATGCTAGTTTAGTGCTGGTTAAGAGAAATCGTACTACCGATCAAATCTGACGCCACTCCAGATTTTTTTTACGTTTTGTAAAGAGGAAAGTTGCACTCAGTGTCTTTGTCAGAGGTTCTTGTGTTGTTTCCTTTAGTGATTCTTGGTGCAGCGCCCCCTCAGGTGAGGAGGGGAACGGGTTTTTCCAAAGGTTTTAACTCATTTGACTCGGTGCAATGTGAAAGTGAACCACAGCCGCTGAAAATGTAGCAAATGTCTAAATTTTGGTCCCCAATCGAACCGAATCTACATGACGATGTACTTTTCTTTATCTACACCATTTTCCACAAACATCAACATCCAATAGAGGAAAAAATTTAGTATATGTTCAATATTTTTCTTATTTTAAAACCTATAGACAAAAATAAGAGAGTGACACTTTAAAAATGACCACACATTTACAATAGTCGATATTTATTAAACATTTTTCAGTTTTTTATTAAATCGATCTGAGTATTTAGGAACTTTTAATTCCTTTTTGATTCCCTGAATATGACGCAACACGGGGATATAAATTGAAATAAATCCTCACAGAAAACTAAAACACACCAAAGATTGTTTTATGAGACATCTGTGTTTCTGCCCTGAACACCAGACAAAACTCTCTCCTCGTGTCTTTTACCGAAGTTATGTGCTCCAACTTTCTCCCTCTAATTTATATATCAAACATGTTTTTGGTTGTGAGAAAAGAAATTGAAATAATTCGACTTGTAAAGGGAGAAATATTCTTTTTTTTTTTTAGTTGCTCATCCTTGACTTGTAATATCTGCAATAATCCTGTAGAAATAGTAACATGGTTAAAACTGTGCAGATTTCCTTTGCGAGGCTTTTGTGGTCTCTTAACAGCAGTTTAATTCAGTTGCAGCTTTTTTGTGAGATTTCTATCTGATTTCCTCCTCAGCCGGTACATACACGCATCCGGAGATCCACTCAGCCGCTCTGAAACTTTCCGCCTGTTTTGGCAGAAACTCTGTGATTTTCCTACCACAAAACTCTGGCTCCAAATAATCAGAACTACACCTCCTGAAAACTGGAAGTAAAACTTAAAAATATGCTGATCTCTGCTGTCGTTTTCATTCCGTAAGTCAGGATTCAGAAACTGGGTTCATTGGTTTGACAATGTCCTAAAATCTAGTAACCATGGAACAATTTGGCAGCTGCATCCAGAGACGCAGGACAAACCTACAATTTTAGTGTTAGCATGAATTAAAGAGATAAACTGCTCAAAAGAGACATTTTATTTTATGTATATTTTTCCAGATATTTAATGTTACCCTGGTTCTCTGTTGTGATTTTAACTCTAATGTGGTGAATTTCAGTGAAATATTTGAGGATTAAGACCATTTTCTTTTGTTTTTATGTTTTTCAAACATATTTTAGATGGGAAATTATTTTGAAAATATATATATTCTATGGATAGTGAATAATGCCAAACCTGAACAATAAAGAAATAATCATTTTTGATATGTCAGAAATTTGTTTTCAAAGAGGAAATAAATACAGAATCAGCGTATTAAATGTAAAAGTATTGATACATAACTTAATAAAATGCATATTTCAGACCAGACTAGAGTTTGCATTAAATTACAACAATTTGTTATTTCTGATCTTTTTAGTGAAAATATTGACACAGATATCTTAGTACATTTGAAATAAATTAAAACTAACATACAAGTAACTTTTCAGCTGATTTCATTTAAAACGAGACATTTTTCTGATGTTTTAAATGTGAAAATTGTACTTTTTCACAAATATTAAGAAAATATTGACATAAACAAGCTGAAAAGTTACTTGTAATTTAGTTTTCTTATTTAGTGTACTAAGATATGTGCACTAGAAATTAGACCAAAAATACTTGGTAACATTTTTTATTTTTGCAGTTTCTGAATCTGTTTGGTCTTGATCTTATTGCAGCCATGACAAAAGCTAATTGTAATTAAAAAGAATGTTATTTTTAGCAAAAATGAAAAAATAGATCCAATAATCCAGGCAGTGTGGGGGGGAAAACTAATCAGTTGTTTGGGATCAATACAAGCGCACGTCTGCAGCTGCTGTGTTGTTTTTTGCACTGTTTTCTCTAACGATGCTGATTTCCAATAAGAAACCAGGGATCTTTGAAACCAAACGACATCAGATGTTTGTGGGATTCATCTGCTCAGCTTTGTGGAAACGTCTCGTCCTCTTGAGGGCTAACACGATTAAGCTAACTGGGCGGCCATTTGCATTTTGGCATTCATCAGCATTACTGCAGGACTAGACGGCCATCATCAGTGTATTTCTCAAGAATCCTACGTTTAACGGATTTAAACGGTGTTAAAGAAGAAGAAAAGCAGTCCGGCTCATCAGTTTGAAGAGAGAAAACGGCGACGGGCCGGGAGGTTGTGATTGATTTCTGAGGTTTCTCCCTGAGAGATGAGACAATCTGCATGTCTCACTCCGTAAACCGATAAACGGCATCGATCCGCTGGGATAATAAGGCCGTGCCAATACGTCCCCGGAGAGCGAGATGAAGAAACAATTAGAACAGCCTGGCAGAGCCGGAAATGAAGATCTACACAAATAGATCTATAAATAACAACAAAGAGTGTCAGAAAATCTGGGAAACGGTTTCTTAAATCTGTTTTAAATAACAGTTGTTCGTATTGGCCAAGTTTTATTTATCTGGCCGATATCGATATGTGAACAATGAGCAATACTTTCCGATACCGATGTTGGTGCCAGTATATTATGCATTTTTAGAAATAAAGCTTAGATCTGAAAGAAAACAACAAAACTGCACCAGCGTGTAATCATTTTATTAAAATTTAATAAATTATTCTAAACGTTTGGATTAAGAATGGATCACCACTGACAGGAAACTTAGAAAAATTGGCATGCCTGTGATTGTGCCTAAATAATTAAATTCTGGACTCATCCGTCCAGAGAACGGATTCCAGGAAGCCTCTGGTTTGTCCAAGTTTCTCTCTGGCAAAGTTCAAACGGGCAACTTTGTTCTTTCTAGAGAGTAGAAACTCTAACAACTCTCCCATGAATACCACGTCTATATTTCGCCTGATTGTAGACGCATGGACATTTATCCCAGACGCTGACAGAGAGATCTGCAGCTCTCTGGAGGTGATGCGTGGGCTGGACTGTACCTGTGTTATTATTTTCTGGTGCTTCGTTGTGTAAGTTTTGACGGCCGTCCACTTCTGGGCAGAGTTGCGATGATCATCTCCATTTGTAGATGATCTGTCTCACAGTGGATGGATGAAGCTGCAGTCTTACCTCCTTCTTCCTGATGTCCTCACATGTCTCCTTTCCTCTCGGCGTTGTTGATCTGGTCTTTATGCCTCGACACATCAGTGGTTCGGTTGGTTTGCTCTCCCTTTAACCAGTGTGTCTCAGAACGTTTCTCAATGATGTCTCAGCTGATTACTTGAGCACTCACAGGTGTTTCACCTGAGTCTTTTACCTAACTGACTGTTAGTCAGATGCTCTGCTTGCAACTCACACATTTCCCTCAAAGCAAGTAAATGGAATCGATCAACATAAACCTGACATTTCATGAACTGGTAGTGAGAAAGTAAGAAAATGGTCAACTAATCAACTAGTTCACAAACTTTCAAGCAGCACCATATATATATCTTTTTTTTTTTTTTCCAAATGCCTTTTTTTGTTTTTCATTAATTCGGTGGTGTGTGGTCTGGATCCCGGCTTTCCCCCGCCGCTGTCAGACTGCTGTGAGGCGGCAGCGATGGCGTCCGTGTTTCCAGGCGCGGCGTTCTGCCACCTCGGGCGTTTTCACCGCTGCTCCTCTGGAAGCCTCCTTCGGCTCCGTTACTTCCCGGCTCTGGGCCAGCTTTGGGGTTTGCAGTGAGGTCATTAAAAACTGCCCACAGGCAAAGCTTCCGCCTCCATCCAGGATCCCATTATGATGAATACATTATTGCTTATCCATATGAAACCCACACACTTCGCCCGGCGATTAGCCATGCATGGCCGCTGCTCGACTTCTCTCTAAACTGGGATTCTGCAGGCAGTGACAGACCTGTTTTCCTGGAAAACAAGTTTTAATGTCTCAGTTTTAACATTTATGTCCTGGTATGTTTCAAATTTTTACTCAAACAGATTCTCTTATTGCGTACAACTCAAGCTCAAGACTTCTTGTTCTCAGGTGGTAGCACTGCTGCTTTGCAACAAGGTTATGAGTTCAAATCCCAACCTGCAGTCGTGCTGCATGGAGTTTGTATTTGTGCATTGGGGGCCTGTGATTTACGAGATGTGGAAATGTTGAAGAAATGGTGGAATTTAATAAACAGAATGGAGTCTATGTGATTAATTGATATCTGTGACGGCGTATTAACACCATTGTAGGTAGAAAAGAAAAGGAGGAGCACATTTCCACCCAAAAAACTTTAAATTTCCAAGTTCCAAATGTTTGTAATTTGTGAGGAGAAAACAAGAAAGGTGGGAAATCAATTTCAGAAATATTGTAGAAAAAATCTGAAAATTTTGGAGTTAAAAAAGTTGAAAATTTGTGAGAAGGAAAAATCAGAAATGTTCTCGTTAGAACAAGAACCATTAAACAAGTTCACAGGCTGGGAAATTATTTTTTATTCAAAAAACCCAGAAATTTCTGAGCTCACAGATATTTGACCTTTCCAAGCTTTTCTAGAAAGTATGTGAAGTTTATCTCAACAGTTTTTGTTTTTGTTGTTGTTTTTATTTTCTTTTTTTTTTTTTTTTTTGCAAATTTTTGACTTTTGCAGCTCAGAAATCAACATGTTTTTTGTTTTTTTTCAAAGATTTTCTGAGATTTTGCTAGAAATTTACTTCTTTTTTATTGTGAATTTATTGAGGACTGAAATGTGTTTTGAAAGTCAATTTTTTTTTACTTTTGAAACTCAGACAATTCTAGTTTTTTTCTTTTTTTTTAGAAAATATGTTAAATTAATCTAAAAATGTTTTTGTGCAGATACTTTTTGAACTCTGTAATTTTCACTTTTTTCTACAAAATTTCAGGGGGTTTTTCCTTGCAAATTTTCAACTTTTCCAGGTCAGAAATTCCAAGTTTCTCCTAGAAAAACGCTTGACGTTCACAATTGACAGGTGGCTAAAAGTTTCTGTTAAGCATCAACGGAGGTAAATAAAGACAACGCAACCGGTTGAAGTCATCCTGGCTGTTTCTGGGCCGCTGCTCAACATCGCATGCGAGCAATTTGTTGGGGAAAGATGTCGACAGCTTCCTAATTGTCAGGTTTGGTCGTGACAGCAGCCGGTTTTAGCTGGATGTTTGTCCCTGACTTTCGGGCTGCAGCAGAGCCGACTGCCATTTGCGATCAGCATCTGCAGTGGCTGCTGGTCCTGCCTGCTGGATTAATGATTTAGGTCCCTGTTACAGTAAAAATCCCTCTGCAAGGACGGGACTGAGTGTCCTCTCCGGCTTATTAGGCTTCTAATATAAAGAAATAAAAAGTACAAGTTGCTAAAGTGAATTAATTTTATTAAAAAATGGCTATTACATTGGAAAAAGTTTCAAATTCGAAAGCAATTTCTTGCATATTTTGCAGAAATGCAGCAGAGAACCAGAGCCACATCATTACATCATCTAAAATGTCTCTTCCAGTAAATGTTTGATTCTCCCTCAAAAGGGATTTGTCTTGTCATTCCAGGAAACAGACGTTGATAAAATCACTGTTTCAAGCAACAGTTTGTTTGGGACAGAAAACAAAGCAAAAACATGTCATTTTTTATCACATTTGGAGCATATAAAAATAGCAATGATAGAAAAGTGATAAGAAAATACATTTTCCTGGTGATTAATAAATCACATTTATTCCTTCTTCAGCTGTCTGAAATTTCATCAGTGTTGAAATTGAATTACTCAGCATTTTTACATATTTCTACATATTAAACCCTAGAAATTGTGTTTTGTGTCCTTATAACCATTGAAGTGAGAGCGAGTCAAACATCTGCTGAGGGATTTAAAGATATGTTAAAATTTTTAAAGCATTTCTTACATGGGAAATATGCCAGGATGGTCGCAATGTTTTCATTGTTTCTAATGTTCGACTAGCAATTTAAATATTTAGCTCCCTTGTTAATTATTTAGTTACAAGCCTAATAATTAGCAACCTAATTATTTAGTTACCAAGTTCCCAGTTATTTAGTTGCGAGGTTTTATTTAGCTTACTTTCTAAATGTTTAGCTACAAGCCAAATACTGAGCTAGCAGCTTAATTATTTAGTGAACAAGTTAAAGATCACAGTCCATGTCTCCCGCTAACCCCGTACTGTTTGTTTTGGTTGCATCTACCCAGAATTCCCTGCACTGTAGTCCAGTTCCTGGTTTTGTAACAAACAACAAACTTTTCACGAATTTTCACACTAAATCTGAACAAACATAACGAGACATTTGAAGTCTGAAAGATGGAGCCGTCATGAGGGCCGTTTCAGCCAATCGGAAGTCTTTTTATCATTATTAGCGTTTTATATAAACTGTAGAGATGAGCAGGAAAATAAACTATAACTGTGAATAAAATACTATCTCTTCTCAAGGTTTCCAACACTGAATTAGTTCCTTAATAAAAAGTAAAACCATCTTAAGATGAATAAACAGTTTCTATGTAAAGTTAACCAAGCAGCAGTGATTAGAGCCACATAGGATCATTTTACTAAGAAACTGTTTTACTCCCATTCACTTTCATTTAGACAAGAGCTTCAGATTTCAGGGTCATAATAACAGTAATGTATTCTAAATATTCAGGGACGCCATCAAAGGGATAAGAGCTTATTTTCATTTATCTAAAAGGTCCATGAAGGATGTTTTCAAGGTGCAAGTTTTCAAAGTTATTACTACATAATATTATGAGCCTCTGTATCAAAAGCTTTACATATCTAAAGGGGTTACACAGGGAAACAGAAGAGAAGGCAATTAAAAGATATTAAACCCAAATGATTTACTTGCTTGGTTAAGTTGTTGCTGCATTTTCTTGTTCGTCTCTCACAACACACACACACACACACACACACACACACACGTTTCAGATCATTAAACTAGTGTTAATATCAGATAAAGATAACCAGAGAGCATCGCTCAGAAATAAAAATAAGGCTTTTTCTTAAAGAATTAGTTTTTCTAGTAAAAGTCCTGCAGTCCTATCAATGTTGATCATGTTGAGAGGAAAAGAACCAATGATGAAATAACAAAACGCTACATGAGCTACAACTCAGAGTTTATATGGAAGTCAGCAAACCCTGCTTTTATTTTGATATTCTACTTCTGCTAGTTTCCATGTTAGCTAAATATTTAGTTAGCAAGCTAAGTTTTTAGCTTACTTATTATTTAATCAGAAAGCTAAATATTTAGGTTGCTAGTTTAATATTTTGCTAGCAACTTAATTATTTAAAATTCTTGCTAAATATTAAGTTACGAGCTTAATATTTATCAAGCAACCTAAATATTTAGCTTCCTGACTAAATGATCAACAAGTAAGCAAAAATAATCACATAAATATTTAGCTTGTTTGTTAATTATTTAGTTAGGAAGCTACATATTTGGTTATGAGCAACATATTTAGCTAGCAATCTAAATATTTAGCAAACATAAGATTTAGCTTGCTTGGTAATTTATTTAGCTAGGAAGCTAAATATTTAGCTTGCTTGCTCAATATTTGGTTTGGAAAATAAATATTTACTTTGGAGCCAAATATTTATTTTCCAAACTAAATATTTAATTAGAAGTTAAATATTTAGTTAATTAACCATACGCATGGTTTTATCAATCTGTATTATTTTTATTTTTTGAAGTGTATTCTACTTTTAGTTTGGATCCTTCATAAATGAGACGCGGAACGTAAAAACAGAAAGTGGAGAATGAACCGAACCGTTACCAGGCTGCGCCTTGGTTTGTTTATATTAAATGATGATCATTTTATTTAGCTAATTTGTTATTAACAAATGACCAAACCAACATAAAGACCTAAAAAAAAGTCACTCAGGGCATCTAGGAGGGAAGGGGCAGGTGATCAAGCTCTTTCTGCCCCCCCACTCTGCACCTGCCCTCCTGAACCGGATCAATATTTCACTGCAAACACAACTGTCACATAAAGTTTGTCACCGACTGAAACAGACCGCAGAGAGAGAAACCACAGCCGCTGTAAATTGTTGATGAGGTGCGGCTGCAAAACAGCAGCAGCACAAATTATTCAAATGATAAACCAAATCTGCCTGAAAAAGGCTGCGAAAGCCGTCAACAGCGAATGCAAGATTGATGCTTTTCTTCTCGTTCTCAGCATTGCGGACCAGCGGGAGACTTGGGGCAAAGAAAGGAGTCGACCGGTTTTGTTTTCTTTGACGGTTAGTCGCCGTTCTCCCGGCTTCCAGCTTGCTGTGTACCTGTGTGCTGCTGGCATGATGAATAATTATGACGGAGAGCAGCTGAGGTCCGCCGATGACGGCTCGGCGGACTCGGAGGATCCCGCTTGACGCGATACGAACTGAAGTTGGGTTTTGATCACCACACGGCTCTTCAGTTTCTCACCTAATGTTCAGCTGTCGGCCTCACAAACCTGGTGTGCAGTAGTCTTGTCAGTCAGCAACAAATCAAATAAAAAATATGGATTGCTTTTTTTTTTTTTCCCTTTCTGAGCCGTATACTGTCAGTCTGCTCCAAGTCTCTCAGCATGACAGAGCGGATGTGTGTTTGTGAGTATTTATTTATATCACGCTGGTGTGCGGACTGGTGGAAGAAGCTGCTGCCTCTCACTGTGGGACCGTCTCTCTCCTCCGCAGAGATGAAATGTGTGAAATGCCACGTTTCACACAGGAAAATGCAAATTAAATCCAGCATCTGAGACTCAGACACATAAAGATTAGCAGCAGAAACGACAAACGTTTACGACGTCCGTCTAATTTACACGTTTGAAACGTGGAGTCGTCCTGTAAGTACAAGTTCTTTTTCTCCACTTTTGGGACTTTACAGTCGATTATTAGCTGTAATTATTGGATTTTAAGCTCAGAGGCACCGAGATAAACCCAACAGACAGTTAGCAGGATTACAGGCTTAACAAAGAGAGTTCAGGTTCACTGGACGTCTTACCTGGACCAGAACAGAACTTCCAAATTCAGTGAGATAAGTCAGCAAATTTCCTTCAATTTAAAACCAGTAAGATCCAGACTTTACCCATAATTAGGCCTACCACCAAAACAAGTGTAGCTGAATGCTAAATTGTCCTAGAAATGATTGCAGTCACCCCAAAAACCCAACATTTTACCAAATATATTTTTAGGTTCTATTGGAAATATCTTAAGACAAAATGAATGTACAAGTAACTTTTCAGGAAGATAAATGAGGTTGTTTTTAAGTAAATAATTCTTTCACTTAGTAGTAGTCCCTTTGGTAGATTATTTGACTTCTAACAATATTTTTTTCCCATCTTATCAATCAAATTTTATTTGTTTAGCCCATTTCAGCAACAAGGCATTTCAAAGTGCTTTACAGCATGTGACATTGAATAAACAGTAAGAAAGAAAGAGATTTTGAAAAAAAGATCCAGATTTTTAGTCAAAACGCCATTTGACAAGAACTCTTAACCTTATCCTCACTTACAATGCTACGCTATGGCAACAGGTAGAGTAAAGCAGACACACAGAGCGAGAACAACAGAAGAATACGAGTCGTTTGGAGTTGTTCTTTAGTGTTTTTTCTGCGTTATTTTTCTTTTTGATGTGGCGCACTGCACTAAATAATACCTACATCTCTAGGTTTCATTTAGTCGTTCTACAGCAGCAGCACAGCTATGGACAGCATCTAAAAGAACCGTCTTTCACCCTCCAGCTTTGTGCGCATATGCAAAATGTCCAGATGTAAACAATAACATGCAATAACAGCACAATGGAAACTACGTCCAATAAGGGTTATCTAGGCATCAAAGTTGTTATAATCTTAACTCTGCCATGTAAAAACGATGATCTAGCAGTGAACTCGAGACTGAGGAGGTATAAATATTAATAGAACAGGCTAGTGACAAACCAGGTTGCAAACCAGGCCTTCTTGTCCTACATCAGCGTGTGACCTCACTAATAGGCTTCTGGAAGAACGGTAAAAAATGTCCATAAAGACTCCTAAACCCTTAGGCAGCCTTCTAAGGAGAGCTAAAGCTGTCATAGCCACAGATTGGTAACGGAAAACATTTCATCATCAGATTTTTCTGCAGGATTGTGATCCAAAATGGCCAAAGATTCACTAAAATATACAGAAAATTAACTTTCCACCATGACTGTCTTGGTGCAAAACGTATAAAAATTGGTTGAAGAATGTTATTATCAAGACATATGGTTGGACAATAAATCATTATCAATATATATCATGATAGACAAATTACTAATATCAATAGATAGCATATTCACAGAACTCTAATCCAGAGCCGCACAGCATTCTGGGGGATGTAGGCAGAGGGAAGACTGTAGCTGCTCAACCTCTCAAGACTAGCAAAGCAATGTTGGTGGGTTAAACTGAACTCACTCATTCTTTGGTTACCTAGCAACTCGCTCATTCTTTGGTTACCTAGCAACTCGCTCATTCTTTCGTTACCTAGCAACTCACTCATTCTTTCGTTACCTAGCAACGACCTGCTGAGTAACTTGCACAGCAGCAGTTTCAGTTTTTGCCAGAAAAAAAATTACGACGTGTAGAGAAAATTTTGGATAAAAGAAAAGATCACACAATATTTCCAATATTTAAAGCAAAAAAATAAATGAATAATTATCAATATCGACTGATATGAAATGTTTATATGGTGATATACTTTTTCAGCCGTGTTACAACACAGTTGTAAAGCTTTTCATTTCACATTTAGAGTTTATTACTTATAAACCAACTCTAACGTCCAGTTAAAACAAGCCCCAGTTCATTTCCAGTCCTCCCACTGTGGTTCTAACTGGTGACAGTAGACATTGACCTTTTTAGCAGAACGGTAAAGTTGGGTGACGAGGCGCCATCAGTCCTCTCCATCTGTTCACGGATCGTTTCTGGATATTAAGTGTAAATAATTCAGAAGCGCAGAACATCCCCGCTGCAGTTATTCATAAAGAACAAATTGAATCCTGCAGTTTTTCCTTATGCCTGGAGGGTAATATGAGCTGTAAGGATTTTATTCCAATCAAATAAAACTATAATAATTAGTGATTTTTAATTTCAGTCATGCCTCAGCTTTCCAGAAATCCTGCGTTAAGTTGACAGTTTAATTGGAAGCAGTCAGTTAGATTAATCAAGACCTGGAAAACTATTTAAGTTTCATTTTAGTGTATTTTATTAACATTTAATCTACGTGCTGCAAAGTTTGGTCGGGATTAGTTTGATTTAACAGAAAAACAGCTCTGCTGATGATGATTTATTCACGTCTCTGTTTGTTTTACAGCCTCTTCTGGCGTCCATGTTTCAAGGCAAACCTCGCAGCATGATTAGTTGCTTTATGGGATTAGTCTGTAAGTGATTGTTGTACTTCCAGGATGCTTCGAGTGATAGAAGAAAATGTCTCAGTTGATTCTGTTTTCACTTGTTTTTTCCACGGCTGATTAGTATTAGCTGCTAACTGTGTGTGATTTCCTGCTGGTTCGAGGAGGAAATGTGCAGAATCAGAGTTTTTGTGCTGCGTTTTCGTCCTAAATGTCATGGAAAACCGTTTCGTCCACCAGGATGAGAACAGAAAACAACAGAACAAGCAAACGCACGCCTTCACCTGATCCGGCTGAGCGGATGTTCTGTGGATTTTCAGACCCAGGAGCCGGTGCTGAACTTGAGCTCCCTTGGGATTTCTCCAGCTTGACTTTTTTGGCGCAGCATGAGAGGGAAGCCTGCAGAGCTTTGGGCTTGTAGATGTGCTGGGGAGGGCAGCAGAGGTTTTATACAGCTGCCACCGTCTCCCAAGGGGGCAAAAGGCCAGAAAGGTTAGCCTAGTTCCACCTTCACTACCGCGCTGCAGGAGTCAGGAAGTTAATTCTCCTCAGAGAGGATCAACTAGTTCATGTAATAATCTGATTATTGATCTTTTCTTTTAAGGTATTATAGCTCTATAATCCAATCAAGTTTCAACATCTAACCAATTTTCACCAGTAATTCATTAAGAACAGTTTGGACGATTGTACTCTTAATCACTCTTACTAGCTGCGTATTTTGGAAATAAATTTGCTTAAAGGAAACGCGCCAATTTTGAAAAAACTCGGTTTTTCACTGAAAAGTTTTGGCGCTAGGATGACGTGGCTTTGTTTATTGGTTTTGTCAAAATTGGTTCAGTTCGCAAAACTGCAATGGGAACGCTTTTTTTGCATCACGAGTCACATGATCAACAACAGGATGTTGCTACTGGCGGAATCCACAAAGAAGAAAACTACAGGAAGTAGTTGGAGGAATGTTTTTAATGACTTAAAGCCTGAACAAACTTATTCATGTGTCTTCTTTAATGGAAACACAGCAATTGTGAAATTGTGAAAAGTTCTATTAGTTTTAATGAAGAGAATTTGGACTAAAATTTGTCCTGGCTGTTGACCAGCCAAGCCAACTATTGACCGTTCTCATTTTGGATCCATCGTGGCAGAAATAAGTTTGAATTTTATTCTATTTGCTGTACAATACACACACTCACTTGCTGTGAGGAGTTTTCACTCCAATACAACCTGCAGGTAAGCAGCAGGCGTGGTTTCTCTCCTTTGCTGTTTTGTGACTGAAGCACCTTTCATTGTTACCGACGTATTTTCAAACTACAATTGCTGTTCTCTCTGAAGGACAGAACCACCAATCTGTTCAGCCTTTAAAACCTGAAGAATTTATGTACCATTTATTTTTGTAGTGCTGAGTGCATTACATTGTCAAGCATGAAACGTCTACTTAACCCTCGAGTGATGGCAGGTCGTTTTGACCTGTTTGCAGCTCTGACTGAAAGAAAAATGGCACCAAAGGGTTTTTTCAGCTCTTAGTCTGTGAAGAATGTATTTTCTTTGATTGCTCCGTAAGCTGTTTGATGTCGGAGGTCAATTTGACCAGTGAAAGTGTGAAAAGACAGGATAACAATTAACTATTTGATTAGTACCTTTATGTGGCACTACATCTTGATACTCTACCACTCAAAATGTTGTTTACCCTCTCATTCACAGAGCTCTTCTCTACAAGCTGCACAGGCTTTTTCCTCTGTAACGCACACACATCCTCACACACACACACACAAATGCTCACATACTCCTAGAAAATGTGAGAAATAGGAGCAGCTCACTCCATAAATTTGAGTTTCACACAATTTCTTCTGTATTTCCTCAATTATAGGAAGAAAAACATATTTAGATGACCCACTTGTTGGCTCAAAACTGGACAAAATGCCAATGTTGGGGACCGCTAACTAAAACAATTATCGTAAACATGCTATTACTAAAGTGTTGGCAGAAGCTAATGGTAAATTGCTAACTTCAGTTTATTATATTTGCACTCTAAAGGGAGAGTATTATGTAAAACTTATTTTTTAACCTTTACATCATGTTCTATTGTCATTCCCTCATAAAAAACAAAAAACAAACCTGGAGCGTTGCTTTGATTCTTCTAAGCATGTTTTAGAAATCCTTTAATCTCCATGGCAACCATTCAGCTGTGCAGAACGCCTGGGTGGACATAGCTCCGCCTTCGAGCCATAGCTCCTCCTCCACTGAGCTCCTTCAGACTAGCCAGCAGCAATTAGCAAACACTTGATGGAACTGCAGAGCTCCGTATATGAGCTTCTTCGTAGCGAAACGCTGGTAAAAACATTGTGAAAGGGTTAATAGAGGAGCCATTTTGTGATGACTTCCTAAAGGTGAAGTTTTAGAAAGAGCAGGAGCTTCTTAAAGAGACAGAGGCCGAATTTCAAGAAGTCAACTTACGAAGTAAAGTTGCTTTTAAGTCATATCTGATACATGTCATTTTTACAACTAATTGTAATATAGTTAGTTGGTTATGCTATAAAATGGCGCTATGTGTCTGAGAAACACAATACTGCTCCTTTAAAGATTACACAAATTTACAAATTACAAATTCTATATTGCCTTAGATATTGAATTCATGTTTATATCTTGTTCTTTACTGTTTTAGTCATTTTGTTCCTGGATGTTTTTTGTTATTGGGGAAAAAAGAGAGGAAATAAAAGTCCTGCGTAAGCAGCCTACAGTCACTTCAAAATAAGAGCATGAATATAAATTTCTTTATTTACATCTGAGAACCAAAATTTTAACACAGATGCTGAACTTTATTCATTTTGCAAAATAGCCAAACCCTATTCCTAGTTAGCAAAAAAAAAATCTTTGCTGTTTGCAAACTGACGAATAAAGCAATGATTTCATTTTTCAATATATTTACATAATGATTACAGAGTAAAATGTGCTAAAAACATTGAATTTAAATCTAAAAGTAAACTTTGTAATCAGTGTTGCTTGCTGTAATTTCAGCAGGACCTAGAGCTGCACATTTTTAGATGTTGGTATATAAATAATGCAAAAGGACAACAAATACGTCTAAATTCAACCATCTACCTGCTGGGTTTATAGTTAAACGTTAAAATAAATGTTTTAGCGAATGAATAGTCATATGCGGAGCAGGAAAACTCTTCTTCACCTCCACTTACCAG
Source organism: Poecilia mexicana (assembly GCF_051168715.1). Lineage (NCBI taxonomy): Eukaryota > Metazoa > Chordata > Actinopteri > Cyprinodontiformes > Poeciliidae > Poecilia > Poecilia mexicana. The sequence goes on along the minus strand of NW_028263389.1, from coordinate 21,140,165 downwards.
GAAAATAGACGTGTGTGAAGACGGTACGTAAGGGAGAAAGTTCCTGCCTGAAGGCGCCCTGCAGCACAGAGGGACAGAGGAAAAACCCATTAGCATATAAGCAGAATAATACCAGCTTTTCTGGGGACGACATTCACCTTTTCTGATGATCTCTAACCAGGACCCTCAAGGGAATAAACCCAATTAAGAGTCCAGTTTTCCAGGAACCAGTTTCTACCTTATCTTTGGTTTGTTACTGACTGAGTATTCAAACCTCACTATTTTTAAACAGGCCAGAGAGAATCTGACCAGCTTGTTGTTTAATTTTCCTGAGGCTCAGAGTTTTAATACCTGCAGCCTGTTCAGATTGCAGCTTCGCTTCTGGAGTTTATGTTTCCTGAAAACAGGCAGGAGTTTAAACTGACTCACTGTAGCAACATAAAGAGGTGTTCAGCTGAGACCGTTAAAAAGAAACTCGCTTCTTTACAGAGAAGAAACTGTATTAATGTCGTTTCCCCAAATACAGATTCAGGACTATGTTGGGTTTAATCTATTTGATTAGAATAGTGCACATTAATCAACATTGCCACCAGTCAAGGCAGTGTAAAGAAGTTACAGAAGTAAAAAAAGAAGTAAAATAACAATTACAGTACACATAACTGTTTAAAATAAGCAAAAAACACAAATGTTTCCGTTTCTTTTGAAAAAAATCAAGTCGTTTTTGTTCTCATTGTTTTTTATTTTGCCAACTTTCTTTTCTAAGGAAGTAAATTACAGAAGATGTTTTCACAAAGTGGATTTTATTTCAGTCGTCCGTTCTGTGAGTTGTATGATGAGGCCTTCAGGTCAGGCTATGAGGATTTTTGTTGAATTACAAGAATATAATAATATTGTTGGCAAATAAAATTTTCCCAGAAGAAATGTCTTAAAGCTATGAGAAAAAGTTGTTTTAACGAGTTTGTCAAGATGTATTTCTGAAATAAACAGTTTGCACAAATTACTGATAATTTTCAGATATACCAAAGTATAACTTCACAAGATGCTTAACTTTAGAGATTTGTATTTTTTGGGTTTGAGTACTCATAAAATTATGGCTTTTTTCTCTTAATATTCCAACTTTATTCTGGAAATATTACAACTTTATTCTCGTATTTACAAATATAATCTTAGCCTGGCGATAATTTTCCGTCGTAGAGTTAATCTGAATTAAAATCTGTAAAACAAGATGGCCGCCCTCTGAACTTTTAAACCCAAGTAGTGCGTTGGTAAAAAATAAATATTAAAATCCAAATTTTCCTAAAGTTAAATCTTCAAAAACCAAAAATATTTATTGCCCAGCTGCAATAATATTTGATGTTTTTGAATCCATTTGCATTTCAATCTGTGATTCTGGTGAAGTCGCTGCAATGAGATGAATCACCTGTGGAAAGTGTTGCTCCATATATTCCCACATTTACCATCTTTTTTGTTTAAATTTTATTTAAAATGGGTAAATAACCAACTTTAGCTCATGATGTGGTTGTTAAATTAGTTTATTTTTGGGTAAACTGGACCAATAAATGTTACTTTCAGTCTGCAAAGAGTTAGAATATAACATGCAGTTTCCATCATAGACACTTCTTCTTCCTCTTCTTCTTCTTCCTCTTCTTCTTCTTCTTCTGTTTTGATGTTTGCATCAGTTGTCCCAGCATTTGCAATTACCGTTGCACACATAAATGAAACTCCAGATCTTTCTTGCGAGACACATAACTACGTGGAGTGAGGAAAGGTTTGGGCACGCTGGAGGCTGAACAGAACCCAAACAGAACAATCTACCAACCACTGGTATTTTACTGCACTCCCAGGACGCTTGATAACGGCTTCGACTTATTTATAATAAACCGGGAAAATTAACGTAGAGGCCTGCAGGTAGAAGCCATAAACATTAACGTAGCACCTTCTTCTGTTCTGATGGGCCATTTGGACTTTTGTATACAGTTGGAGGGAGTCATCAGAAACATCTAGGCAGAAATTACCACAATGTGCTTATTAGAAAAATACCAACACAAGAGAACGATGCAAACTTTACTCTTTTACTTTTGCCAAGCAGTTTTGATGAAACAATGGAAGAAAAGAAAGAGTTTGAAGTATAAAAGCTGAATAAAAAGGATTTGGTCGCTACAATGTTTTAAAGTTATTTGCATAAATCTTTCACTCGTTTTTGAAATATTTAAAAAGAAAAGCAGCAGGAAATTCATCTAAAACCTCAGAACAAGCTGCTCTTTTGGCAGCAATGGCTGTAGAGAAGCAATGGTTGCTGTTCATCAATCTGAGAAGAGTTATAGCACCAATTAGTTTTTGTTTTCATCTTTATTTAACCAGGAAAAGCCTGATGGCGACTCAAAATGTCTTTTATAAAACCGTCCTGGTTAATAATCGTCACCCTGCTGTTGTCAACTTGGCAACTTTTCAGACAAATAAAAACCGATATGGGCCAAAATCTAAATCTTTTTAAAGATTTATTCAATTATTTGTTTATTTTATTCATTTACATCTTAAAATGAATGTTGAAAAACTTACACAGTCTACTTTTTCTCTCAAAAGTCGATTTTCTACACCGTAAGCAACTAAAAATCAATAAACACAAAACAGGCAATGTGTATAAACAAAGACAATAACAAAAAACACAACATTCTATTTGCATTTATAATCTAATCCTCACAAATTATAAATATTGTCTCTTTCAATCTTACAAGCACATATTTACAAATGTGCTTGTAAGATCCTGTTATGTATTTTAAAAATAACTTCCAGAAAATATCAGTGAAAGACCAGAAAACTGCAGTCAATACTTCAATAACTATAAGGCGTCTTTGAACAGGAAATCATATTTACGACTGATTTCTGTGATGCAAACAAAATGTTTCCACTGATCGTTGTTTAACAGCGCTAGCCTACAACTTTTACATTTTTTATCTGTTTAACTTTTATCTGCAGCTGCTTCTTTTCTTTTCATATTTCAACAAATTAAAGTCAGAATAATCTCCAGTTTTAAATTCAAAAGTCAGCGATGTCTCAGGTTGTTGTATTTTTTTAATTTGTAGTTGTGCTTGATGATTTATTGATGTGTTTTGCACTTCAGGGCCGCCGTACAGAGTTTCTTTGTTTTTTACCAGCAGTGATTAATGTGATTCCAACATGAACATGATCCATCCAGCATGGAGGCTGCTGTGTTTTCACAAGCAGAGAAGTTCCTTCAAGCTGTTTTAATGAACTTGAAATTCAAAAAGGCTCTTATTGTGAAGGTTTGAAGTGGTGGGAGTGAAGCAGCTCAACCGCAGCTTTAGTTCATCTTCAGCTGCTGTTCTGAGATTTTTACTGAGTGAAAACGTGAAGGAAGGCCGAGAAACTGAAATAAAAGTCTTTCATGGTCGCACTTGGATTCTGCAGCCAAGGACGACGCTGCAGCTCTGGAGAAAAACTCCCAACTCTAAACGAACGAAGCGACATAAGACCAGGCTGATTGTTCGTTACAAAACGAGAAACCAGTGAAGTCAGAGTTATTTCTTCTTAAATCTATCGATTCATTAGTTTTTCCGCTCACAGCGTTTTCTCTTTGTCTTTGGTTAATAAATAATGACGCTGTGGAATCTGTTGTTTGTACATTTGAGACTTAAATTATTTATTATCATCTTTCATAAAATATTCGGAAGATCAATATGGAAATCCTTAGAAGTCATGATGAGAAGCAAACACTGGACCAGAAACAGAAACACAAGCACTTAAAAGTTCATTAATGAAACACTAACAAGAATTAATTCAGAATAACTTCCTGAAGTATCGGGATTTTATGGGCATCAGGTGCGAGTGCAGCAAATTTCACCAGAATAACTGCGCTGTGTCAATAATACTCTGTTTAATTACTCCCTGTGAGGAATAAGTGTGTATCTTTTCCGAGGCAGAAAGGGGAAAAATTAATGTTTTTCTTTCAGTGATTATTTATATCCCCCCTCTTGCTTCTCTGTTGTATCGTAGAAGACTGACAGGAAAAATAAAGAGTCTGTTATTTGCGATGCCCCACAAAATATTCAGGCAAACCCTGAATCTTTAGCAATTAGGAGGAATATGAGCCGGGGAGGCAAAGACGGGAGGGGAAAAGTAGCTAATTGAAAACATGAAAAGATTCTTCAATTATTTCTGGAAGAAAGTGCATGAAGCAGGTTGCGAAAGGAAAGGCGTTTTAATAATTTGCATCATTAGGCAACGGAGAAATTCACGCTGCGCTGTGTTCACTGTCACAGGGTTGCAGCGTAAATCTGCATGACGCTCAGCAGGGAGCTGCAGGAAACACCAACGTATGTTTTGATTTTTCACGGTATCATCGCCTCACTTTTTCTGTAAAGACTTGTTCAGCTGGAAGTTAAAGGCTCTCACTGAGGCAAAATGTGCACAAATAAATAAAATAAAGCACAATTTAAAAAGCTCTACAAAAACAGCAAACCAAAAAGATATGTTTTTATCACACCTACATGTTTCAACTCAAATGTAACCCGAGTAGATAAAAAAAGTTGTTTACAAATAACATTTTTATTTATAAATACTAAATACATTTCAACCAGGACTGATTACTGTCTGACCTGCAGTATTAAGAAATCATTTCAATTCAATTCAGGTCAAAAATACCTTAAATAAAGTATCCCACCCTCAAAAAGCTGTTTGCTAACGACAATTGGCATTGGACTCAGCTGTTAAGTTATCAATATAACATGCTAAATCTTAAATGTAAGGATTTAAATCTTAAATCTGTGATGTTTAGTGAAGCAGTGCTTTGCTATTAATTGTCAACACGACGACAACTAGATAACAAGATGAGGGAAAAGTTTTAATTCATAAAAAAATAGCAAAGGAGAGAGAAGTAGGTCAGTTATGCTAGCTTGACTATGACAACTTTAACATGTAGATGTGCTGTGGAATTGTGTGTGGTTCAGTTTAGTTAAAAAATAAGAAACTGCGACATAAACAACAACTCTGACAGATCATCAGGACAGCAGGTGTTTAAATTAGCTAATCTGCCACCGGAGTATTAGCTTAGCTAATAGCAGTGATAGCTAATCAACTACTGCGGTGTTAGCTTAGCTAATAGCAGTGGTAGCTAATCTACCACAGTGATCATTTATTAAGAATTACAAAACAAACATCAAGCCTAAAACCATAAAACTGTAACAGACTGAATGTTCTGTTCTTTGTGTGGGAAATGTTTACGTGTTTTTTGATGTTGAATCTTGAACCAAAGTGGCATTGTTGTTGCTACAAATCCACCTAGCGTAGCCGACACAGAGAGTCAGAAAAAAGAACAAGTGGTTTTTGAGTCATTCTTCAACAGTTTTTCTGTTATTTTCCCTTTGCTGTGGTTTCAAAAACTTCTGGAACGTAACTTCACAAATCTGTATTCACTGCCCCGTGACCTAGCAACCACAGTGAAGCCTAGCCTGCTACCTAGCAAGACAAATTGAACTCCAGCACAATTGGTCAGCTTGTTCCATCACAACACGCGCTGTACAATGACTGCTGGAAAAGACAGTTGTTATCTTGTTGTCTTGCATTCTAGAAGCCACCTGCTGTATTCTTGTTGGTTGTGCAGGAGGCTCCACTTTTGCTTTTCAAAGATGTACGGTTGTATAATTGTGCATCTGCAGTGTTACAATTTGATCTGAGGTGGATGGAAACGGGATTAACTGTATGAATAAAACAAAACATTTATATGTTCCTGCAGAAATAATGTCTCTGTATTTTTAGCTTTTCACACAACGCTTCAGAAAAGAACATCATACCTCCAGTCAAACATGGTGGTGATAATGTCTGACTGCCTTTTTACTGCTGTGAACTTTTTTTTTTTACCATATTATCACCTCTGTTTACCCACAGTGCTGCATACAGCCTTATTTTAAAGTCACACAATGAGGTAAAACATCTCCAACATGTTTATTCTTAGTGCGAAGCGTCACCGCCCGCCTGAGGTAAACAAACCGCTCAGAACGCGCTCCATAGAAAGCAATCTTTATGCACTTTTTCCGTGAGTGTTAGGAGCAAAGCAGTCACCTGTGAAAGAGCACAAAACGACTGCATGTGCACAATCAACCCGATGGAGACACGAGATTGTGAAACGGCGAACAGACGCAACAAAAAGTCCTGAGATGAGCTGCAGCCGCCGCTGAGTGACACAGAGTTTATCAGACTCCCAGAGATTTTATAAACAAATGAAAAACTCTGAGGTCTTTCTTCTGAGCCGGAGCAGAGATGCATACGAGCAGCTTAGGTTTGGCCGGGCACACCTCATGTTGCACAAATTTATCTTGCATTTCCTGAAACAGTGCCACAGGTGACCTTTCACAGAAAGGAATAATCAGCTTGTTTTTACTTTTGGATTCGGCTGACATTTCCTTATATCAGTCAGATAACTTTTGACAATAAGCCAGAGGAACATCTGCAGGGACCTTTTCCGGCGTTATACAGAATAAAAATGAATAATAATAAGGAGGGGAAACAGCAAGGCTTTTTAATGTGCAAATACAAGGAGAGCTGTGACCCGTCTTCGGCGCGTGTTCCCAATTCACAGCAGATACATCATAAAAGCACAAAAACGAAGACACAGGCACACTTGTCTTACTTATTAACACACACACACATCATGTCGCAGCAGCAAGTGCGAAATGAGCAAAAACAACAAACAAATGTTTGTTTTAGCGGCTTGTGGATCCGGATGAAAGACTTTGTCTCTATGTTGCGTGAAACACGGTGAGTAAGCGAGGGAGGGAGGGTTTTCCCAGAGACGGGAGCAGAATGAGAAATAAAGCAGGGCAGCAGAGACAGAAGGCGGTAAAACGCAGTCCGGGTGGTTTTACTGTCCAACAAACAGAAACTGAAAAAACCTCAACAAATGCACATGTGGCTTTTTATTTATCTGGAGCTTTTAAAGCCAGAATAAAGGCAGTGAATCCCCAAACAATCACATATGTATCATGAATCGATTGAAATCAGTTATAAAGTTGTAAAGGTATTTTAATTCTTACATGAACTGTTATTGTTGATTAAAGACAAAGTCACCGTGGAAAAGCTGTGTGTGAGAAAGTAAGTACACCCTTACTGTGTCCAGAGGATTTCAAAAGAAAAGCAGCCGCCTGCAGCAAATGAAAATACTTGATCAGCTGATCGTCGTTATTGTTTTGGTAGTTTGCTGCCAATCGGTGATGATTGGCATTATGTGTTAATTAGCAATGAACTCATAGAAGCAAATATTGTCTGTGTTTTAGGGACGGCAGGTCTGTCTGCCTACATGGACATACACACCTACCCAATGTTAACTAACTACCTTGCTACCCACCTATCCACCAACTTACCTACCAAATTACCGACCTGGCCTCTTACCTACTTACCTGCCAACCTACCTACCTATATCACATGTGTATAGGATTAATGGTAATTATTTCCATTAATCTTGGAAGGTCTAAAAGACCGTTTTCAGGCAACTTGAAGTCCATAAAGATGAAGGTTGTTCACAAAGCTGACAATGTTTCCATGAGTGAACAGTTGTTTTAATTTGAAACACCTGACACCTGTGTGGGTTTTGTTTCGACTTGCAGATTGCTGATTACGTCCCCCTGTGCCTGTCTAGCTTTGGTCAGCTGTTCTTCTATCAGCTCGTGATTTATTTGGTTTCAATCTCCAGGTTTTATTCCAGCAGCAGCTTCAGGTCTGCATGATTTGCTCTTGTACTGGATCCTCCAGTTATTTTCACTGCGATGGATTTGAAACATGACAAATGAGCGAAGATGTTCCACTTAATCATCTCAGACAATGCACTGCAGGGATGTTCTCAGAACAAGATCAATAACAGTTTATGATTGAATACAACATAACAAGTGTAACTTTGATCAGGAGTTTGACAGCCAAGCAGATTTATTCACTATAAGCCGTCCTCATCAAACAGGATCAATCTTTAAGCTTCAACTTTGACACAATGATTTTTCCAGACAAGAAGCTGTTTTCTCTAATTACTGGATGCAGAGTGCCGGAGGGTGAGATAAGTTGTTTTTTTTATTGTTTTTTTAGCTTTTATTTGACAGCTTCTTCAATTTACCAATGCTAAATTAGTTACTCCCACTTTTTTCTTTTTGATTTTGTTCAGTAAAAACAAGAGAATCCAAAGTCAACATTGTATTTTTTTAACTGTTTGGTTTAAATGAGGAACCTGATTTATTGTACTTTTTCATTGTTTCCTCCATTTTACTGTTATGTTATTTCAAATTAAAGTATAGATAACAAAAAATTCAAATATAAAGCAAACCTTGAATGCTTGATCTGGACAAATCAAATTATTTGTCGGTTTATCAGTCGGTTTCTAAAAAGCATAATTTTATTTTCTTCAAATTTTGTAACCTAATCTTTTCTGTAATGTTTGCTGCAACTCTTAGCAACACAAAAATAGATTTTTTTCCTGAGTCCACATATTACTTTATATTTGCAAAGATTTAATTGACTATAGCCTACATATACAGTTCTACATTTATTATCTTTACCATTTTCTCCTGTTTATAATGCTGATAGTCTCCGAATGCAACCTTCAAATAACTAGTAGCATGGAAGTTAGCTTATATCCTATTTCTGCTCATTTTCACAACAAAACTGTCCATATTTTTTACAACCAGACATATTTATATTCAGTTTTCTTTATTTGTTAACAAGAAATAACATATAGAAGCCATCTTTCAGGCTGCAGTAGTAAACAGGTGACAGTGGAGAGATCTAGCCTGTTTTGCATTTTTTATGTTGTTGTTGAAACACTATAAAGGGAAATGTCTGCAGTTTTTGAAAGTGTCGTGTTTTAAAACGGTCGTATTCCTTGATGCGGGTAATTAGCCCGTTCCTAGTTGTATATTTTGCCATATTCAGTAACTGAACAGATGTAAACAACTTTTGTTTAAAATATAGCCAGTCAGTAAAACAGATAAATCTTTACCTGCAGAAGGATTTATTTTTTCCACTTTCACTTTGCAAAATGCTTATTGCGCCATTTTTTACAGCCAGCGGTAAATAACCGTAAATCAACTTTATCTACGGTGTAAAAAAACGTAACTTATGCCTCTGCTGTAAATTGAGGAGCCTTTGAAATGGCGAATCAGGAGCTAACGTGACAGAAGGATCTCGGGAGCGATATCACCTGTTCTGAACGATGTGCGTGTCTAACAGAGTAAGTCAGAGGAGGTGCAGCGTTCGCCTGCAGCTCTGACTCTGCTGATGAAAGCTCGCCACATTTGAAGCCGGATTCCTGGAGACTCCAGGCTGGTTGGACGCACGCACATCTTTGTGTCTGCACAGGAGGCCTAATTTGAGACGACACGATGCCTGGGTGAGAGCAGAGGGGGGGACTGGTGGTGTGCACTGTCTGTTCGGTGTTTGGCTCCGTCAGCTTTCTAGGATACCATGTAGAGAACATCCTGCAAGAACCGGCGTTGCACTGATCGGCTTTGACGTCTCCGCCTGCTAATAAACCAAAAATCTGAAGAAGGTAGACTTTGACTGCAGCTGTGAATACATTGGTTACAAGTAGGGCTGGAACGAATAATGAAATTAATCGATTATTTAAATAATTGTGAGATACTTTAACTGGAGCAAACTGACTCAAAACAGGCCATTTTTGTAATTAAGCTGAAACTGGGCAAAATATACATGCATTTTGCATTTAAAATAAACATTTTTATCTGTAAATATTTTCTACTCATCTGGTGTCGTAGTTTAACTTCACTTGGTTTAATTTCTTCTTTTATGACTGAAGAACCATTTCGAAGGTCAACCTTTGGACTCTGTTAGCAGTCGTAAACTATGGGGCTCATTACCATCTGATTTTAAGACTGTAACTGACATTAAAATATTAATTTCAAGGCTTAAAAATAGGCTCAAGATGAACCAGAATGGTGCTCATATTTAAATATCTTAATTGTTTTGAATCAGTAGATTTTATATCTTTTTTTATTTTATTGCATCTAAAGGTCATTCTAGGGACGAGTGTTCGACTTAACTATTATCTCTCCCTATTAAATGAACAATAAAATTAAAAATTTTAAAAATATTACAGGAAATATTATGTAAAATTGACTTTTTTTAGATTTGCAACATGTTTTTCCCTCATCAAAACGTACCTGTTGTGTTGCTTTGATTCTTTCATGCATGTTTGAGAAATCCTTTAGTCTCCATGGCAACCATTCAGGTGTCCAAATCGTCTGGGTGGACCTAGCCCCACCTTCGAGGGAAAGCTCCTCCCCCACTCAGCTCCTACAGACTAGCCAGCAGCAATTAGCAAACACCTGGTGGAGCTGCTGAGCTCATTAAAGGAGCTGCTTCTTAGTGAAATGCTGGTAAAACCGTTAAAGGGTTAAAAGAGGAGCCATGTTGTGATCACTTCCTGGAGGCGGAGCTTCAGAAGGAGCTGGAGCTTCTTAAAGAGACGGAGACATTATTTGATATAACGTTTTTATAACAACTGATGTCAAGGTAGTCACTTGATGATACTGTACAAAGTCACAATGTGCCTGGAAAACACAAACTTTTGCCCCTTTCAGCATCGTTTGCTCTCTAATTAGTTTCTAACTGGGATGTTTGCTGCATGGATCTTAAACTTACTCGTAAACATTTCAGACACTTTTTGATCAAAATCTGAACAGAATGGAGCTCAGTAGAGACATTCTGTGCACTTAGACAGACGGATGTTACACATCTGCTTTATTCACACCCCTTCACCTGTGATCCCTTTCATCCGGTAGAGACCGGTGCAACACGTCTCTCATCAATCTTACAGTCTGTCTGCATCTCTTCTCATGCTTTGAATTCATAATTAATGAAGAAATCTTCTCTAAATTAGGCTTTACATCAGAAACTCAAACCGTTATCTGCAGATGGAGCCCATAATTCAGTGGAAAAGCCTCCATTTAAGACATCAGGTGACCCGAAATGCAGCTTCTCCTCCTCTTTACAGTCAGTCTGACCGCAGCATATTTTCATTAGTCCACTGCCCTGCCAAAACGCAGACGGATAATTTTCCTTAATTGCGCACAAAGAAAGCTTTGGATCTGCTCAGATTGCTCTCGTCAGTCTAATGACCCCGTCAGTGCAGCTCCTCCATTACCGGCGGGGTGTTGAGAGGACTGTCACCCCCTCTACGGAGCGGAGAGCACGTGTTGCTCCTCCTGTTTTAGTTTCCTCCAACAAAAGCAAGAATAAAAGCCATCAGAATTGGGTTAAAGTGAAATTTGGCAGAGATGTAATTAAATTATGATGTGACAATATTTAAATTCCTGTTGGAGTTTGTCTGCCAGGAGAGAGTGCTTTCATTTCCTCCGCTTTGAAACTGTAAGCTGGAGCCAGAAACAGCAAATAATTCTGAAAATAAACACTTTTTTTATCCATTCAGTGCAAAAATAGAGCATGTCCAGGAAAGCAAAGAGCAGCGGCTGAGTGTTTCTGTGATTGCCTTGAAGACCCGCCGTGGAGGAATTTGCATACTGAGTGGAGTCCTATTATAAAACCCAATATGTTTCTGATGCTTTGTAGTCACAACATAAGCATAACTAAACAAATTTGACTTTTTCCTCCCCGTTGTGTAACCAAACGCCAGCAGAACTAAACGGGAAGCAAACGCTTTAAAAAGGGATTCAAGTGTCTTTTAAAGGTGAATCTGGATCAAACATGGCGGCAACTCGGCCACCATAGAAGAAGAAGAAGAAGAAGGAATATTTAAGAACAGGAGGAAGAGGCTTAGATTTGATGAAAATGTACAAAATACTGGGAGAAAGTAGAATTTATAGATAATCTAACTAATCAAATCAATTAGAAAATTGACAGCAATGACATTTTTAAATAGATAAAAATATAAAAGACTTAAAAAGGTACTTATAATATAACACGTTTCTGGAAGATTGATTCCAGAGTTGGGTAGTTACATTTACTAGAGTAACGTTTTGGGAAAAATAGTAACTTTTAAAGGTATTTTAACTGTACTGACGTTTTTCCATCTAGCTTCAGGTTTCTGGTTGCTCATCAAACTTCTCCAGCACTTGTCACGTCTACATCAAAACGATTAACTCTGAGATGCTAAATTACAAATGCAAGAGAACAAAATACTAATGAAAACATGACAGTAATTCTGGACTGACAGACGACGGGCTAATTGGGAGTTTGATTAGTGTTTCAAAGGAAGAAATGTTTACCTAATTAGCGCCATAAGAATGGTGTGTTTGGAATAAAAAGCCTGCATAAAGCTGTGAGTTGAGTTAGGACTGAGCCTGCAGAAGTGTGATGTTTCTCAGACGCACTGTAGCCAATTTATTGTGTTGAGATAAGTGTTAGTTCGCCATATTATTACTCTATAGGATGTGTTCTGGTGACAGGATGTGAGAGCAGGTCGCCGCTCCTCATTACTGTCACAAAACAATAAACAAACCACAAGAATTTCACAATATTCCATCTGCAAATATTACATTATGAAACCACGGCGCAGATTCCACATTTAAATACAAACAAGTTGTTTTTCTATCATTTCAAACGTTTTACTTTTAGTTTCTTCAACACAAACTGTTGTCAGCCTGAAAAGGAGGAAGTGTTTAAACCAGCGGCACAGTTTATGCGTTGTAATGTAAGGGGATCTTTTTGGCTGGTATTTCAATATAACCTTTTGCTTCTCGTGTTTCTGAAGTTAAAAGTAATAAAGTGTTTTAATAAATCTAAACAATGATGTGTTCCTCATGTAGATGGTCTTGATTTTTCTACATAAAGGGACCAAAGGTGCTGTAAAAAAGAAACATTTTGTCCTTTTTTTAAACTTCTTGAAATCGAAATTTGACGTCTTCAATTGTGAAACTACTTTGCACCGATCCACATTTTTCACTTCCAATACCAGTACCAATATCTGAGGTTTAGTATCCACCTATAAGATTTAGAAAAACAACAATAAATTCAGTTGAAATGTTTATTTTTTTAAATATAGACATAAATGTACTGAATTACACATTTATTTGATAACTCTGCACCTGCACAGCACATTTTGTTTATTCAGTCTCTGCAAATATAACAACCAATGAAACAACCAATAAAAATAAAAACTCTCTGAAAGTCTAAATATAATGTAAATTAACAAATAAAGGTTGCTCAGAGCACAAAGATTAGAACTGGATTGAATAGATCTGCTCTTATGGATCAGCCACATTCTCTAGAATTAGTCTAAATATCGGACCGATACAGATATCAATATCGGATTGATGTGTCTACGATCTGATTGGTCTGGATGCACTGCAAAAACTCAAAAGTGTTTTTGATCTAGTTCAAATATCTTATTACAGTTAAAATAAAAAAAAAACAGCTTTAATAAATTGTTTTAAGTAAATTATACCTTGATATTGACGAAAATGTTCTAGTTTTATTGGTGAAAAATGTCTTTTAAGTTAAATAACCTGCCAATCGAACTAGAACTTAAAACAAGCTCCTGTCTGCTGCTGAAAGGATATTTGTAAATGAGTTTTGTCTGATTTCTAGCTTGTTAAGATATTTTTGCTTGAAACTAAACCAAAACTACTTGGTAAGATTTTGTTTTTTTGAGGTGTGGATGTTTTCTGATAATTATTGAAATCATCATCAGATTGTCTTTGACCAAATAAAAAAAAAGTTTATTTCTAAACTTTAAAGTTTGAAATAAACCCAAGAAATCCTTGTAGTAATGCACATTTGCTTGTAAGTCGGGGAAAAGCTGCTGATTAATTAGCTGATTAATGAATTCCCCTTTTAGCTGCTGCTTTCATATTGGACCCAACTTGCATGCTACATGAGCGCTAATTGTCTGGAGGCTAATGGCTCTCTCCGAATCGATCCTTTTTCTTCCACACTGCTTATTTAATCCTGATGGCTGCTTGTTGTTTATCTGAGCATCGACAAACGTTTTCATATAATGAACTGAAAATCTACATGTATTCCCCTCATTTGAATATGTGAAGGGCTGCAGGCCTTTTCTATGATCCCTATTGTCTCCTAGTTGGCGCTCACCTCTCTAAGAGTATCGTTTTAATGAGGAGAGCGTATTCTCCGTGTCGCTGCGTCTCCTCTTGTATATCTGTGGGGCACGCTGCAAAGAAGCTTAACAAAAATATGCCACTGCAGCCGGAGCCACCTCTGGAGCCTCTTTCTCTTCCCTCTCCGCCCCTCCTCCTATGTGTTTTTAAATCTGTTTTTGTGCATCTGAGGCCATTATGAGCACAATGGTGGTGCTGAGAACTGGAACAGCGAGAAGCGGGTGAGGAGGAGGAGATGAAGCGCAGCATTAGAAAGGGTGAAATCTGAAGAAAAGGGCAGCAGAGCCACTTCTGGGTGCCTTCACCAGATCTAATGCTTCTTTCTTTTGTTTCCAACCAGAAAGAATCTGTTTATTTTCATTTGCAGTTACAGATTTTGGGCTTGGAGATCTTTAACAAGACTATATGATGCTTCTGAGTTGGTTCCACTGAAAACACGTCCAAGCAGTTTGACGTAAACAGTTTTCAAATAGAAAACATTAAGGATTCATTCACACCAGCCCTGTTTGGTCCACTTTAGTCAAACTCCAGTTTGTGTAGAAAGTCCAGTTTGGTTGGGGAAGTGTGAAACGAATCAGACCAAAGAAAGGAACTCTGGTCCGCCTGCAAAACTCAGATGCAACCAGAGGCCGCTTTAAAAGCAGGAAGACGACAACAGCACAGGGCATTCTGGGTAAAAACAACCAAAACAAATGCTAATGCTATGATAGCATGAGAAATGGCTCGTGGTCTTTTACCAGTGACAAAAGAGAAATCCTACAACTGAAATTTGACACTACTCTATTTGTTAACATCTCAGTAAGCAGGAAGTTGCAGTGTCTCATTCAGAGGTTTTCGTGTCATTTCCTTCAGTGGTTCTTGCTGCAGCGCCTCCATTGGTATGGAGGGGAACAGGTTCTTTAATTAGTTTGGATTGTTTTACCCTGTGCAGTGTGAAAGATAACTGCAGCAGCTTAAAATGTAGATTAAAAAAAGACTTAAAAGGCTCAAGTAATGACCATAAACATCCAGCCAGAGCTCACATCAAGACTTATGCATTTGTTTTAATGGCCCAGTTAAAGTCCAAAATCTGTGCCAAGACGAGAAAAACTAGTGTTCACAGATGGTCTCCATCTAATTTAGCAAAGGATGATAAAACATCTCCATCTCTAGGTGTAAGACGCTGGCAGAGAAATCCCCGCTTCACAATTATGCAGCACTTTGTGTTGCTCTGTCACACAAATACCCAGTAATGAAGTTTATGGTTGTAATAAATATGAAAAGTTCAAGGGTTAAAGATTCCTCTACAAAGCACTCGGTATATTTCTGCATTTCTGCAGCTGGATAAACAGCTGCACTTCTGTGCTTATGGCCTGTGGCTCTTTTTGCCACATTTTCTTTAATCATCTTGTTTTGTCTGAGCTGCACACTTCATAATACACACCAGATGGTTGGGAGAACTGCAGAAATGCACTAATATTCCAATTAAAGGAGCTTGTTGGTTAATAAACACCTGAGTTTTATAGCTTCCTTTTGCAGCTATATAATCATACCTCTGGTTGGAAAACAAAAATTGCATATTGAAGTGCTACAAATTAATTTAAAGGTTATGAAATTAGTCGTAAACATTTGTTTGTTTTTTTCTGTGAGGATGAACAGGAAGTGGTGAAGGATCTGCTCCACACAGAAAACAGCCCTGTAGTCCCTTAGCAGCAACTTGTAGGCCTCGTCACGAGAAATATAAAAACAGCAATCACAAGAGTGTTGTTATGGAGCTCAGACTGAATGTAATTACTTTCATTCATGAACTAAAGAGCTTAGCCCACCGCCTTCGCTTCAGCTGCCCCAGGGCCCTCAAGGTTTTTCCTCCAACAGCGCAATATAACCTAGAAACATCAGTCCTCCAGACGCCACTGCTGCAGGCTTTCTGGGGTTTAGCAGCTGCATATAGCATTTGGTCCTTGACATAAAGAATAATCTCTGGCTGACTTTATGTTTACAACTGGCCAACAACTGTACTCTATGCTAACAACAAGCTGAAAGAACTGCAACATAACCGAACCATTTCAAAACCGACTGCCTCGGATAATAACAAGTGGAGAAAATGTAAAACAGCTAAACAGTACAGCAGTAACGATTAATTTTAAGAGAAAGCGTGACAATTACTACTTTTTAAAGAGATTTTCAACTTAGTTGTATGATCTAATCATTCAAAAAGACACAAGTCGAAAGAATAGCAATGATTTTTAACTGACAACTGAAGCTAAGCTACACAAGCTAAGTTTTTCAAGTTAGCTATGCTAATAACCTTTTAAGCTAATAGTTATACAGAACAGAAATTTGAAAATGGTATTTTCCAACCTGAAGCAGCTTAAAATCAAGATGTGTTGCATTTCAAACTGGTGCTACAAAGTATTTTTTACATTAACATTTTGACATAATAATTTTTTACTTTTCAATATTTTCTTTTAGCAGATGTAAATTACTCCCGTTGACTTCATTTGAAACATAGAGGAGGAAAATCAAAGTGATCACTGACGAGTAGTGAGAAGAGAGAATATCTGTTCATGACGTTTGTGTCGTTTCCTTCAGCGGTTCTTGGTGCAGCGCCCCCCCAGGTGAGGAGGGGAACTGGTTTTTCAAAGTGTTTGGTTTGTTTGACAGTGCAGAACGAAAGAACCACAGCAGCTGAAAATGTAACAAATGTTGCAACTTTGGTTCACAAATTGTCCCAAAAAGTCCAAAATGAATATAGATTTTTGCTCCGCATAAAAATATTTAACTTTCACTTGAGATTAAAACATGAAACTCACACCAGTGTGTTTGACTCAAAAATAAAGGTTAACGCTACGGCTAGCATTAGCCATGTTTTAGGTCTTTTACCCAAGACAAAAGAGAAATCCTCCAACCAGTCTGACCCCACTCCACTTTAGTTTACATTTTGTTTTCTTCAGTGGTTTTTGTTGTTTTCTTCAGCGGTTCTTGGTGCAGCGCCCCCAAAGGAGAGGGGGGGGAACAGGTTTTTCAAACGTAACAATCTACTGGAAAACAACCTAAAATATATACGTTTAAAATTATGCACAACTTTTGATGGCTTTTCAAATAAAATCCCAAGAAAGTTCAATGCAAAGAAGTTTGTTTGTAAAGTGATAAAATACCAAACAGATTGAACCATATTTATACTTGTTGGTCCTGTTGGAGTTGGGTCCGTTGGGTCATTCAGAATACGGGTGTATGGAAACGGGCTGAGCCCAAGCTCTCTGTGCACATGTTGCCCTGCATGCAGTCAGAATTACATGTTTGGCAGGTTTCTTCACTTTGATGAGACATGGAGGTCTGGCCCTGTGATAATCCCAGTCCAAATGTCTCTCTTTTATGCTAACAAATCCCACCAATAGGGCCAATTCAGAGCCTTATGAAGAACCACAGGCAGCAGATTTCTGAGTAAACCCTTATGTGAAGGAGAGGACTGGAGGGACATGAAAGCGTTGGCTGCCATCCTCATTTGGCTTTTCTTCCCTTCGCCTCATCTTTTCCTATTTGCCCCCTCCCGATTCGCAGCCAAATATCATCCAACATTTCACTGTTTTGTGACCATTTGCTCAGAAATGCCCCCACAAACGCTCATTTAAAAGAAATCTTCTACCTTTAGCAAATCATGTTGGTAAAGATCAAACTGCATCTCATCAATCAAAACTCGTTTTGAAGCCTTTGTCTGCCTAAATATTCTTGATTTGCCAGCCATGATTGTAATGGGATTCAAAGATTATTTTGTTTGATTTTTACATTCATTCAGCGAAATCTAATTTGCATTCTACAACTAATGATGACTCTCCAGAGAAAATGCAACCTCCCAAAAATGGCTCTGATTATGTTGAAAAATGGCAAACGGAGATACAAAATCTTCAAACGTGTTCCTGTTGACCTTTGTCTGCGTGATCGAGGACGAAGACGCTGTTTTCACAGTTTCTTTTAACTATTAATTATTGGTTTGTTTCCAAGGAGTCACATATTACTGCTGCAGGTCGACACTAGAAACGGCTCCAATTAGCTACAAATTCATGACCCTTTTATTAAAACGTAACCATGGAAAGTAGATCCTGTGGTCTTGGATCAAGAATTAATTTTAATCTGGAGGTGAAATGCAGGGTTTTTGTTTGTTTCTTCATCTCGGGTTCGTCTACTGTCAAGTTATCATAATAAAACCCCAGCAGAATAAGAAAATATGAATTTCCAAAGCAGGATTTCACCAAAATATGTATTAAAAAGCTATAAAAACCAAACAATAGATGGTAAATTTGCCCTAAAAGCAGAGCAAAAAAGGTTAAAATGAGTCTTCAGAAGCCATAAAATGACTCTTGCTGATGTTGAGATGAAATTGCATTCCTGTACCATCACAACAAATATTTTATGGTCCCTAATGAAAACATGCAGGCCAGGACTTTTGGAATAATGTTTTCTGGACAGATCAGACATTTGGTGCAACGTTTCTGCAGGGCATTAAAAAAGTAATCCATCAGTCTGAACAAGAAGCTGTAAAAGCTGCTTCATTTCAATTTTTAATCATAAAAATAGACTTTTATACAACTATGCAGAAGCCGTGCTAAAGGTTAGCATTGTGTCAGATCAGCATACTGACGGTAAACAGTGTAGGTGGTAGAAATTACATCGACTGTAAAGTCTGGTCTTGTTGCTGTGAGTTTATTAACCAAACCCACCATGCTGCTCTACCCGGTTTGTTTCTGCTCCAACTTCACCAAACAGGACAGGATGGTGAACTCTGGAGGATTTTCTGTCACCCAGATTAGCAACTCAGCTGAGATTATGTTGATTTTGTTTTTCTCTATAGTCGTTAGAGAATACAGTTGTGATGTTATGAGTACTACAACATGGAAAAGCAGCCTTAAAACTGCGGTAAATGAGGAATATGAGCATCTTGTGAAGTTATATTGGTTTTAAAAATAAGGAAATGCTTAATCTGTTAAAACATCAGATTATCAGGCTGCAGCCTTTTACTGATAATAATCTTTATACTGGTAATATCATGACTGTTTTCATAATATTCTGTTATTTTGACTTTATTTGCATATTTTTACTACAACCTTATTGGTATATTACTACTGCGGCTTTTTTCTGGCATTAGGACTAATCTTAAAATATTATGACTTTATTCTTGTGTTGCTTTGTTACATTTTGTGTTATTTACATTATCCTTGTATTACTTCTGTGATTTTATTCTTCTACAACTATATTCTCATAATATGTTGAGTTTAATCTCAGTCTAATTTCTTTATTTCATTGTTTTTGGCCCTAATACTCTGTCGTAGCTTTCCTGCCTCATTTGCTGCCTTGCTTCAGGGCCTCAGATGTTTCTGTGGCTCCGTGATGAACCAGCAACCGTCCTGCTCTCTCCCTGCAGTCGCCTGTAATCTGCTGCCTCGCCTGGAGTGTTGAGTCGATTGTGGTTGACGCTGAAAAGTAATTGCGAGGCATCGACTTCTGCAAACAGCCTGGCGGTCTGCTGAGACTGCATCCTCAACGAGCGCTATCGTCTTTCTTTCACTTCTGTGTTCTTAGGTGAAGCTACAAAGCAAAGCCCTCTTGATAATTACAGTCTCTCATTTGTTTGTTGGGCCTCTTGTGATTTATATCCTGAATGCTTTTGATTCATCATCGCTCCGAAACATTAGATTAATTCCCTGCTTTGGCAAGCTGCCTGCCAATTACTTTTAGGGTCAACCGTAATCAGCACGACACTCTTGTGCTTCTGTGTAGATTAGATGAGAAGCATATCATTAAAAACAACAATGGAGACATTTGTTCAATGACCAAATCAGGACAGCTCCCCTCCGGTTAATTGGTTTTGATAAACAGAAGTTGAAATCTGAAAAGTTTCTGCAAGCTGACGAGGTTTCCATGTGTGACTGGATGTTTCATAACTGGAGGAAGGGTTTACCGTAAATCCAGAGCAGCTGAAGTCCAACGACAGTTTTTGTTTGTTTCTTGACGAGCCCATTCTGTCTGGGCTCATGCAGAGTGAGGCAGGCCAAGGCTCACGAAGTTCCCAAAGTTTGTTGGGGAAGAAAAAGGGACAGAGAGGAAATAGCTGGAAGGAAAGTCAAGAAAGTTCCTAAAGCCGGTTGAGTTGTGAAAGAGTTTTTGGAAATTATTTGGAAACTGTGACAAAAATAACAAAACCCTGGAAATTTAGGGAATAAAGCTTCCAAGCAAACTCTGAGCAGGAAGATAATTCAACACTGAACAAATAACTGGTCCAATTAATCAAAGTTTATTGTGCAGCACATTTCAGCAACAAGGCCGTTCCAAAACTCTCAGGAACTGATGTTAGAGTTTAGCTTCCAGTACAAATGTTTGTAATCCAACAATGTCAAAAAACCACAATTATGCAACTGACGTTTTTCCATTAAATGAGAAATGAAATTAAAATCAGACGTGAATAAGTTTGTTCACGCAACAACTCAACAAAAAGCATCCAGCACCATCATCCTCTTGTTGTCGTCTTCGTTGTTTTCGCCAGTAGAAACATCCGGTTGTTGATCTTGTGACTCGTGTGATACACAAACAGGATTTCATTTTCAATTTTGAGAAATTTCAGTTTCATGTTTATTGAAAACATGCTGCTGCCGCTAGTCTGGAGGAACTGAGTGCTTAGGCATCATATCAAAGCAGCACAGGTTTGTTTAGATGTAAGAATAATAACACAACATGATTTAAAGCTCAAAGTCGATCCTACTGCCCCTTAAAGAACCAAAACGTTCAGGGATTGATGTCAGAGTTTAGGCTCTAATCAATTCTCAGCTGAATGTTGAGTTTTGCAGTTTGTTCCCAGTTGTAATGAACACGCAGCACAGTAGGGGTGAAACAGTGTCGAAATCCCATAACGTGTCCCGTTTTGCTTCCAGTACTAAACCTCCTTCCTGAACTTTATTTTTTATATTCCCCCACCAGTTTCTGGAGGCTTTTGCATCCAGTCAGAAACAAATCAATGCAGGACTCTGCTGTTCGGATCGGCCGTGTTTCACCTCTCATCAGTATTCCATAATCATCCTGCAAGTCTAGAAGAGAGCATGGGCTGTTTTTAATTGTCCCTCTGCAGGCTGGAGCCTTAAAAGAAGAAAAGCGGCGCATCCACGGAGCTGTCAGGGAAAAGATGAGAGCGAAAGCAGCCAGCCGTCTCACCGTCTCCTCACACACCCCATTATTTATCCGCCTTGCTTCTTTCCAAACTGAACAAAGTCCTGATCCGGCTGGGGTGTTTACAGTCAGAACATGCTAACCCGGAGCAGTTTGGGCCGACCCGTCGCCCCCGGTGCGGTAATCAGGGTGTCAGTGGTGCCAGGCAGCTGGTGCCAGAACTGGTCCTTCATCTCGACACACTCAGCATTTGAATACATGCTCTAAGCAAACATCTATCCAGCGCCGTTTTGAAATTCAAATGCAGGAAACACCTGGTCTTTGGCAGTTGTCAATTATTACCCAGCCAAAGGCTCATTAATAAAATTACCTTTGTAAAAAGAGATGAAAGAACATTTTCATAATAAAGCTGTCAGACGCATGGTTAGCAGAGCATATCCAACCTGTGATGAATACCAAGAATAAGCCGCACCAATGGGATTATGCAAGCCGATCTTTTCACAGGAGGCATTTAAAGCAAATATCTGGTCATCAGTGATGACACTGAGCTTGGAGAGTCAAAGTCTTAATGAAGTTTAGCTAATTGAAGTTTTGAACGTGAATTCACGATAACACGTTTTTCTGGATGATGAATTGCCTCAGAAGTTATTGTGATAAACGATAACATTGTTCTTTTGAGACCATCTTTGAGAAAACATTTAAGACTACAACTGTTAAATACCCAAAATAAATAAACATAACTGCAGAAACAATAAATAAAATGAATTGTGGAGCCAAAATTATCCATAAAAAAATAGCGAGTTGAGACTAAAACACCAGACTGAAAACTTTTATCACCCAGTTTTTGGTAGAAAGAGAGAAAAGAGAAAAACGATAAGACATGCAAATGGAAATTATTGAGCTCGCTTTAATTCATCATGCAATTAATTGATTTGATGCTTATTGTTAAATGTATGCAACTTTTATAAAAATCTTTTTTTTTACGTATTTGTTGAAACTAACTACTGTGACAGTTTATGAGAAAATTACTCTGAAAAAATCAAGCACCTCTGTCTTCTCCCAGTGCTAACGAGAAACAGCCAATCAGAGCCAAGAGGCGGGTCTTAGCGCTGCCAATCACCCTCTCGCTGCAGCTAGCATATCCTGTCATGATTGCTAAGGCTAGCTAGCATGACCATGTATATACAGTTTTCCTCTAACGGTAAGTTGTTTCGTAGCCATTAGGACATTTAGCAGCACGTTCACAAGTGTGATTGACAACGCTAAGACCTGCCTCCTGACTCTGATTGGTTGTTTTTGATGCATTTCTTCAGCTCAGGGGAAAGGTGAAATGGATCTTTTCATAGATTATTTGTCTCAAACTGTCACAACATGGTGACAGATTTAACAAATGTAAAAAACATATTTTTTTATAAAAGTTAGATACTGCACCTTTAGTTACACTTGAATATTAAACTGTCCAAAATCAATAATGACAATAAAGACATGAGGGGAATTTTGGTGGACATTTCAAAATATTTTATATATTTTTTATTATGTGTGGTTTCTTCCTCTCCTTAAACTGTTCCTACTGGAGCTCACCAGAAATTGTTTTTCTAATTTCAAAATAATGTTTGTGTCACTGTTTGTATGGAAAGGTATTCAAATGAAAATTAAATTCTGCATTTCTAGGAAATGGCTGGAGTTTAATTAAATTTTTCATTCTCAGTTTGCGGAGACCATCTTTAAAACACTTTTACTACCTATTTTATTCATTTAATCAAGATATATGCACCAGGAAACCGTTTTAGCCCAAAAGCTAATATTCAAGGTCTTATCTTGGAACAGCCAATCGGTGCCAGTGAAAATGAATGGCTCTTCTGGATTGGCTGCTTTGGAAACTCCAACCAATCGCGTGTCAGCTGTTGACTGACATCTTACTTTCAGTTTCCAAGGTGAATATTTTAGATGTGCTACATGAAAAACCCACAAATAGGAACATTTTTAGTGAGATTCCACTGAAAAATCCACAAATTAGGTTAAGCTGCAAATTATTGAATTTATTAATACAGCAAAACTCCTAGAATCTCTACGTTTTAAATTCCCAAACTTAGACGAAGTTTTGATCATATGAATCAGTTTATCCCACAAACTAGCAGTGAAGTTTATATTCAGCACTGAGCTAAAGAGACATTTCAGTGTTTGTTTGCAAACTGGACAAATTTAAACCCGTTATTATCTATAGCTGTGATTAACCATACAATTGTGCAAATTAAAATTAGGAACATAAATTTGATGAATGGAAACACGCCAATTTTGAAATCAATTTCTTTGCATCACACAAGTCTCATGATCAATCTTACTACTGGCAGAAATGTCGAAGAAGACGACAGGAAGTAGTAGGAGGAAGATGCTTTGGGTTTTTTTCACATTCTTTGGATCAGAGTATGTTGTTTTGCACAATTTTCACTATAGTCTTTTTCTTATTGAGCAGTACTTCATTCTTAATTATGGTTTCTATACATTTATGTACTTTTATCTTTGTGTGAATCTGTTTGCCCCATATTGTCTGTCAATTTACTGTTCAGTAGAGGCCACTTGTGCCAAAAAATCCTTAAAAAATCAGTTTTTAGAGACTGATATACAACATAAAAGCTAAAATGATTTAAACCAAAGCTAAACCAAAACATCTAACTTTAATTCAATCTAAAATGCTTCTTATTCTTTATATATAACATAATGAAGTCTGGAAATTCAAACTTTTTCCATATTATTTTTCCCAGTTATCCAGACCTGAAAAATGTCCACACTGCGTAGAAACCCTGATACACACGAACTGGAAGAATAGAAATTCACAGCAGATAACAAATCCAGCAGAGTCTCCAGGGTGAAGCTTTGCAGCCTGGAGGCTCAGGTTTGTTCAAAGTTTACAGCCCAAGAGGTAATTTATTTCTTTTTGGTGAACCGAAAGAAGAAGCAGAAAAAAAAGCCAAATAATTAACTGTGAATCTCGCTCTGAGATGGAGAGAATAAAAGTTTACAGCAGCTGACTGAACACAAATTTACTGTATCTTCGTGTGCAGGCCTTGAGGTGGGTCCAGTTTGATCATAAAACACATCAGAACGGCCCTGTTTCTAACTGAAAACTACGTATATAAACTGAGTTATGTGCCATGAATATTCACCAGAAGAGAACAAATTCAGTGCAGCTTCCAGGTTAATGATTAAGAACCTAAAGGCTCGAGTTTGCAGAACAAAAAGGCGATTTTTGTAATGTAATTCCTGGAACTATGTGAGGAATGGCTCTGCATCATTTATCAGCGGGAGAGAACGGTGTCGGTTCTGAAATTTAAGGGAATAAATTCCACCAGCACCAAGAAAGCCGTTTCTGTAGGTTGAGAGAACAATGTGGATTCTGGCCAGGACTCGTCAGCGAGAGACAAAACGGTAACATTTTTACTTCACCAAATTAACCGTGAACACCCAAAATCAATGAATAGTCAAACTGGACTTGTAAAACACTTTTAAGCAGGAAATGATGTTTTTCTTTGATTTTTTTTTATTTATTGAAATGCTGAGAATTGAGCCAAATTATTAGAAAAAAAAAGAGTTCACAAAACATGCACTGCAAAAACACAAATTGTTGTGCCTATTTTCTTGAAGATCTTAGTACACCTATAAAAAGACATTTTTCATCGACTTAGAACAAGCGCTTATAATTTGCTGAAAGTTACTTCTAAGTTAATTTTGTCACTTTTCTAGTGTACTGTTACTAGAAACTAGACCAAAATTACCTGGTAAGATTTTGTGTTTTTGCAGTGTAAGTCGACCCAGATTCTCTTGAGTGTTCAGGCAGGGATTTGATAACTTGAAGGTTTCAGTTTGTTCCTGATTTAAAGCAGAAAAATAAAGTTATTTCATATTTATAGCTGAATTGAAAGTGAAAAGTGAAAATCAGTTTCAGTTTAAACAGTTAATGTCCAGCATACGAGGGATCTGCAGGAATGGTAGCAGCCTTTACGACTTAATTGCAAATAGCAATAAGATGTTTTATTTTTATCTCTACTCTCTAGAAATAAAAAAAGTAACTTTTTTTTTTCCTTCGTGATTATCGACAGATTGCTAAAAACAAAAAAGTTAAAACAAAGCAGAGTTTAGAGGCAGCAGGTGAAACTATGGGAAACATTTGCTCACTTCAACATTCAGACTTGTCTCCTCGCCTCCACTCGAGGAGAGACGAGCCTTTCTGGAATGTGAGATGAAGACAAGGGGTAATTAGTAAAGATGGAGGAAGGCCCTCCAGGGACAAACATTTCTCGCTGAGCCAATGAAGATCAAACATAACATCTTAGGTGAGCTGGGTGGGATTCTCAGCGAGAGGCTTGATGTCTAATTGGAGCTGAGAGGGTCACACAGCTCCACTGCTGCGATGGAAAGTACTTATCCAGATCTGGATGGTTTTACTCCTTATATCCCCTCTGAGCGAAGAAGAGCTCTCAGGCATAATGCCACTTCTTCCTTCACTTCTTCTTACCTGATGTATTTCAGGAGACAATCGTTTTCTACAACTTGTATGTCGTGCTGATTGATGTGAGCTTCAAGGTTTTCACAATGAGCAGAAAAATTGATTAAATTAGACTATTTTTAAAGGTAGTTGATTATAATGGATGTACTATGTAATATTGACCTTTTTTGAATGTTTTTGTGGTTTCATTTCTGCTGCTATGGCTTCTAGAAACAGTCAAAGCACTAAAAACATCCAGCTATTTCCTGGTAGACATTTAGGAAGCTTTCCCTCCTGATAGTTCTGCAGACTCAGTTTGATTAGGGACCAAAATTGATACATTTTTTTACATTTTCAGCTGCTATGGTTCGCTTTCTCACTGCACTGTGTTGTTTATCATTAGCATATTTAGCAGCGCGTTCATGAGGTTGATTGACAGCATTAAGCCCCTCCTCGTGGCTCTGATTGGTTGTTTTTGGTGCATTTCTTCAAACGGCAGTAGTAGCTCAGGGTGGAGGTGGAGAAGATCAATCTTTTCACTGATTATCTCTCGTATTAAACTCTCAGGACTGACGCTTTTAACTATTTTTTTGTTGAAGTTACATTCTGCAGCTTTAACTGTGTTTTATAGCGTTGGCCACTTTTCTTGGCGCCGACTTCCTGTTTGTGTCTGTCCTGTTAGTCCTTCCACCAATGAACAAGAGCAGGTAAAATAAATCTTTCACGCAGCAAGATGTGGCGTTTATGACCAGCCCTAAGACAAATATTTATTACATTTATTGCAGTTCAAAAAACAATAACTTAACAGCTATTTTTGGTTTAGTTTCCAGCTTCATAGTTTAGTAACTTTTCAGCTAGAAGCAGGAAGGAGCTTGTTTTACATCAGTAATTCCCAAATATTGATGAAAACGTTCTAGTTCCACTGGCAGATTAATTTACTTATGATGAGATATTTTTGCCGTGTTATAAGGGAAACAATCTGCCAATAGAACTAGAACTTTTTCATCAATATTTGGCAATTATTGACTTAAAACAATTTCATCTATCTTGCTGAAATGTTATCTATTAGGAAGTTTTATCATATTTTAAGTGTACTAAGATAATTGCACTAGAAACTAGACCAAAAATGCCAGATTTGTTTTTGCAATGCAGTATAATTTCATCAAACTAACATGTAATAAAACAGTCCTTATAAAGAAAATGACCAAATTTTAACTAGTCTGTGTTGTTTAGAACACATTTTCAAGGGTCCGAGATTCGTTTTCCTGCAGCTACAAACTTACAATCTGTAAACTGATAGTAAATTTAAGCAGGTCTGACGACACTTTTCTTATCTCAGTATAAATGCAAATCATCAGAATGATGTTTTCTGTCCTGCCAGCCAACCTCCGACTGAACCTTTTCTTCTTCCTTTGAGATAAACTCGTCTCCATCTAAGAACGTCTGTCATTTTGAGTCCCTTCAGTGCAATTTCAGACAAAATGGAGCATATTTTCCTGCATGATAATTTAGCTACTTGGCGTCAGAACGTATTTATGGTGAATCTGCTCCAAGGTATTCATTTTGATTCGTGTTTAGATTTGCAGAGATAAAGCACTCTTCCTCCTCCTCCTCCTCTTTTTTCAAATCCAGCATTCGCCGCCATCTCTAAAAAAAACACGCTCACTGTGACATTTGACAGAAAGAAAAACACGACTGTCACGCCTTAATTTGTTTTTCATCTCCTAACTCTTTGCTTCTCCGGTTGATTTGCAGCTGGGTATAAAGTGAAGTCAGAGTATTTTTTGCTAAATGAGGGACTTGGAAAAGAATCAGGTCTTCAATTTGTTCAACATCTCTTTGGGCGCGTCTAATCAAAAGCCAGAACAGAAAACAGTTTTTCACTCTGCAAACAAACAGAATAAAAAGGGATAGTTGAAGGATTAGTTTGCTGTTGAACTTGGGTCATGTTTTATATCCACTGGTGATATAAAAACAGAGATGAGGAAAATAAGTCAACATCCTTGACTCTGAAGACCAGGACCACAACTCTCAAAAGTCCAATTAAAAAGAAAGTGAGGTGGTTTGAAATGTTGCCGTTGTCACATTCCTTCACAACGTAGTTATGCAGTGAAAATATGATGTGTGTTTATTCTCCACTACAGAATTTGTCCCTGATTGAAACCAACTAACATCACGTTCACAGCGAAAATAAATATTAACAAGTGTTTTTGTAAAGTTTCTGCCGCAAATATCTTGAAATAAGACAAAAGTGACTTGTAGATAATCTTTCAGCAAGACAGAGAAACTTATTTCAAGTCATTAATTTCTTAGTATTGATTAAAATGTTTTACTATAAGTGAATGTATCCGTCTGTGGAACTATCACTTTTTTAAAATGAATTTTAAGGAATTATTGACTTAAAATAAGCTCCTATATCTTGTTGAAAAGTTACTTTTAAGTTAGTTTTGTCTTTTTTCAAGTGTGCTAAGAAATTTGCACTAAAAACTAGATCAAAGTACTTGGTGATATTTTGTATTTTTGTAATGTAAGGCTTATTTTTCTGCTCTCTGTAATGTGAGTAACTGGGAAAAGATATGTCGATTTTTGCAGGCTGCCTTGACACTGTATAGTTTTCATAAATTTAAATAAAATATGTGTAAATTCTTCATAAAATCCAGGATATTGAGGTAAAATACTAAATACTATTCCTTTAACCCTTAAAGTTTGTAATTTCTTGGTTTATATATGCTGAGAAATTAAAGATCCATCCCTGCTTTGCTGTAATTAACACTGTGGACACAATGCAGCATGAAATTACTGTTTTAGAGCAGCTTTATGATTTATTGATTTCATATTCAGATGATGATGACGATGATCTCATGGAGCACATTTTCAGTTCGTAATTTAAGTCCCAGCAGACCGTGTAATAAAACGGTTAGATTTATTTGTGTAACAATTTCATCTGGCCACAAATAAATGCAATTTGACTGCATGCTTGAGGCGACCCATAAAGAAATTAAAATAATGAAACGTCAGTCCTTCCTGCCCTAAATTCCCATTATCAATTTATCTGACAGTCTAAGGGGCTTCAGTGCATGTGGAGGGGAAACAGTATGAAAGAAAACATTTGATTCAAGGAGGTATTGTCATTTACAAACATGTTAAATGTTAATTTTTGCTCAAACTTTCCCGAGTTGAACTTTTACCTGTATGTAAATCTGATTTAATTCTTGAGTTTTGCACAGCAGTGGTCTGACCTGGACATGTCCCGCTCAGCAGGGGGTCTCCGGCTTTTGGAGGAACTTAATTGGCACTAATTCATCTTTTGAATTTAGTCACAGCTAGTTTTTGCTCTCATTACCGTTTCTCTGTGGGCGAAAACATTTCATTATTCACAGGGATGCACATTTCAGCCTAAATGCAATTAAAAAAAAAAAGTACTTTCCTATTTCCATCACCGTCCACACAGACGACACATGGTCACATCACATTTTAATATAACTCAACGTGTCAGAATAATGATTACATTCACAGAGGAGGAAATAGTGACATCAACATTAATTTATTTTAGATCACCTTTAGTGAATTTGAAGATTTCCTGTTTTCTGCAGATTATTACCAGTAGAAAATGGACAGTAGTTGCAGAATAGAAGCAGAATTAGTATGAAACTATAAAGCTTACAGTACGTAAACATGCCTTACTAAATTTGGCTTTTGGGTGAAATTTATGGAAAAGCTTCCAACTACAATATCAAAATATCATCAAAGTTGTGATTAGTTGTTCATATTTAATCCAACTCAAGTCCGTTTGTCTACACAGTTCGGTTCGTCTGGGTGAAAGCATAATGAAACTCTAAAACTCTCGGTCGCGGTTCAATTAAAGTGAACTCTGGTGCGGTTTGAATTCATATGTGAACACCAAACGGACCAGATACAGCTCCAAAAGCAGGAAGTGGACTACAGCGCAGGGCATTCTGGGTAAATACAACCAAAACAAACATGCTAGCCCAGCGCTAGCAGGAGAAATGACTCATTGTTTTTTGCCACGACAAAAGAGAAATCCTCCAACCACTAAAATCTGACGCTACTCCAATTTTGTTTACATTTCATTAAGAAGGAAGTTGCAATCAGTGTCTTTTTCAGAGGTTTTTGAGTCATTTCCTTTAGTGGTTCTTAGTGCAGCGCCCCCACTGGTGAGGAGGGGAACAGGTTTTTTAAAGTGTTAGTTTGGTTTAACTCAGTCCAGTGTGAAAGTAAAGCAGCAGGTAAAAATGTAACAAATGTTGCAACTTTTGTTCCCAATCGAACCGAGTCCACCAGACTACCAGGTGTGGAAAACAACTTACTTTTTAGCTTTTAATTCCAGTAAAAATTATTTTGACCTAGTTTGTTTTTTCAGGTGTTTTGGTGGTTAATCCTTTGTCGTTTCATGCTACGTTTGTAGCTGAAGCCTCGAGCAGCACATTGTTTCATCTGTGGCTGTTTTAAAGCGCTTAAGTTGGATTGGATTTGTCAAGAAGATTTATTTTTAAACAAAACAGAAAAAGGGCCTGAAAATACCTTTACCATGTGGATCTTTCAGCTGGAGTAACAGACAAAGTTAGCTTTATTTTGAAAATGCAACGCAGTAAAAAAGCCGAGTCTCTTCCTCTTTCTTCAGCCGCCATCTGGTTTTACCTCTGCAGTCGTCATGTCCACGCCTCGCCGCTCCGCCGTTTCCCTGCCTCCTGAAAACACTCGTATGACTCAGAGCAGGTCCATCAAAGTTTCCTCTAATGGCTTTCTCTCTGCTTTTGTAGGTCACTCTGTCTAGATTACGTACTTCTGAGAGAGGCTGGTGGGGTGTTCACGAAACGAGGCAGTTTCACAAATTACCGTCCTGATGTTGAGTTTAATTCTTCTAACTGTCCACACATAATAATGCACCGCAGCAGTCACTGGCTCACAATAGAAGATAACAAGGCCTTAATGCCAGATTATGACATTAGAGATGATTTAAGCTTTCAGCACCACTTATTGTACATGTTGATTACCCTGCAGCTGAATAAAAGATAATAACAGGTAATGTATAAAATGAGGTTTCTGATGCTTTGTGGGCATCATTTGTGCAATGGATGAGCTTCAAAGTACCTGCTGGAAAAGCATCAGATTTATTCTGGGTTCAGTTTATTACATTTACATGTTTCAGATCATCAAACATCTGTTTTCAGCTGATAGTTGCATTTAATTAACAGAAAACCTGCACTAATATGAAAGAGTCATTTTTAATTTAACAACTTGCAGATCTTGTGATCACTGTGACTTGAACTGACAGGCTATTTAGGATAAAGCCAACACATTTATATTAGATTTAAGCCCAGACTTTGACTAGGCCATCCTAAAACCTGAATATAATTCCCTTTTTTAAGCAGATGCACTGCAAAAAACTGAATCTTACCAAGTATTTATGTCTAGTTTCTAGTGTAAAAATCTTACTACAGGTGAGGTAAGACAAAACTAACTCACAAGTAACTTTTCAGCAAGAAATAAGAGCTTTTTTAAGTCAGTAAAAGTTTTAGTTTTTTTGGCTGATAACTTCACTTGTACCAAGACATTTTCCTATGTTACAAATAAAATTATCTTTTTCATCAATATTAAGGAATTATTGACATAAAACAAACTGATATCTTGGTGAAAAGTTAGTTTTGTCTTATTTTAAGTGCACAAAGATATTTACTCATTTTGTATTGTAGTTTTTGCCAAACCCAAGTATTTGTGAGCTTTTGGTTACCAACTGCTGCATTCATTTTCTCCACTCAGGAATTTGTGTTAGAGAGCTGAATCACGTCAGATATGAATTCAAAAAGTTTCACTTCTGTCACATCAACCCACAGAATATTTTCCCAAAATTCTTGAGGAACAGCAAGATGCTGCAAAATTAACAGAAAGGACATCACAATTATTTCATCTGTTCCCAAAAGTATATTCAGTCTATAATTTAGTAGATAAAGAATGAATATAAACTAAAAATACTATCCACTTATTAGAAATGGGAATATTGGACTCATAAAACTGAGTAGAAAGACGTTTTAAATCCTTTCCAGACTGTTAGTTTGACTTTTTCTCCTTAGATCAGGTGTTGTTTTTTAGATCTACTGGTCTACTTCATGATGTCTGACGGGTTCCGTTTAAGTCATTTATTGATTATTAAGGTTAGGCAGTAAAAAGACAAACATTTTATTAACATTTTGGCTGCTTGCAAATGTGTCTAATTACAGTGAATTTGTGAATTCACAGGGTTTTTTATATCGACCTACATCCGTTTGGATAAAAACAAAAAACTTTTTATATTTACTCAGGGCACCTTTGGCTGAAATAAAAAACAATATTGGATGATTTTAAACATTAAAGGTTAAAAATCCTGCATGATCTTTCATGCCGCTGTAAACTGGTCAAAAACCAACATTTTTCTCTGGGAAAAATCTTTTTACCATGACCATACAGTCATCACACGGATGTGGGTTTGTATAAATATAAAAACTAAAGTAAAGCTTGACAATATATATACAATTTACTGGACACTGAAAGCACTTCTCACCTCTTTTGAATGCACTTTGCAGGAAGCCATAATAAACACCAGTATGATTTGTCTGCAGGCTGTAATGCCTGCCTGTTGTAGCCAGGTAGCGTGTCAGCCGAGACGCGTGCTTTACTTCACACAGCGACATGCTTTACTGCATGTGGATCTGGAGTTGATGTGGGCGGTTGATGCTGTTTCTCTTTGTCCTGGAGCAAAAGGCAGGCATTTTCCCCCACAATGACCCTCAACAAAGTGGAAAAACTGCATTTTAAACCCGGGTTGTTATGATGTGGAGTATTTTGGAGCCATATTTCTTTAAATTATTTGATGAAAGCTTCCAAATTCTGGAGGAAAATACAAAAACAAACAATTTTAGAGATAAATTCTGAGAGGCGATAAAATGTTATGCATAAATCAACATTTTACAGACAATAGTAATTATTTTAAAAATGTTTTACAACCCACATAATAAACTAACAATTTCATTTTATTGGGATTGTATGTTTTAGATTAACAGAGCAATAACAGTAATAATTTATGTGCAGCACTTTTCTAGGTACTTAAAGATGCTTTGCAATATTATAAAATTAATGTATCATAATATAAGAAAATAAATTCTAAATTAACATCCACTGAGCACATGGAGAAGATTCCCATGAAGTTTTTATCAGTCTAACAATATTTTGAGTTAATAACTGTTTTACTGCATTAGCATTTGGCGCTAGCATGCTAGTTGCCCCACCAACTTCGAAGCTAACTGCTAAACTGTAATAGCTGAATACCTGCTGAAGAGGCATTTCAGTGCTAGCATGCTAGTTTCTCGCTAGCTAGCATGCTAGTTTCCCGCTAGCTAGCAGCTAACCGCTGGTGTATTTTGGGTTGGTTCACAACTCATCACCTTAAGACACTTTACAAAATAATGATCATTCATTTAATTGATCCTAGTTATCAATTAAGTAATTTTTTAATGGCAGTAGTAGCTCGTTTAGGAAAACGGCTAAAACGATTTAACTGCATTTCAGCATGACAAAGCAATATTTAATTGCATCTTAGTAACTTATATGAACATTAACCTTCTTACTTTGTAAAAAGCCAGTCTTTATGACTGACGGCTGCTTCTGTCACCGTCTGCTTTCCTAAACATCTACAATAAAATGACAAGTTTGGTTTGCATCTTTGTCTGTTTTTGCAGCTGACCCTATGATAAGTTTTACAGTGAAATCAACAAAATAAAAGCAGTATGAAGCTACAAACTTTTTTTCTAGCTTTACTAGAGTTTTGACATCTGCCATGATGGCGTGCGACACTTTCTGAAGAGAGACGTCACCTGCAGAGGGTCAGTCTGCTGTTTAAGATTAAAATATAATTCATTGGTTCCACACTGCCGTGTTTTTGTTTTTCTGCTTCAGTACACCTGAATCGGATAAATGACTCGTTAGCAGCTCCCTGCAGAACCTGCTAACATGCTGAGGACTCAGTGAAACCATTTGGTTCAGGTGTTGATCAGATCGGGGAACCCCTCAGTTTTAACTGAACATTACTTTCACCCAGGCGTTGGGAAAACGAGCTGCGATGGAGAATCCAGAGAACCGAAACGACTCCTGGGGACACATTTTCACCCCGCTAACCGCCCCGCCGGAGCCAATAACGGGATAATGGGTTGAGTCTGGTTGAGCGCGGTTCTTAGTTAAAAAGAAATGGCGCCTCAGTGGGATGTGTTGATTTAGAGCGACGTTTCGTGCAGAAGCTGCAGGATGATGAAGTTTGACTTGATTGTTGCATGGCTGTAATCTTTATTTGATTTCTGCACCATTTAGTCCAACGAGGTCGGCTCCAAACAGAACATATCCTGGTGTCCAAACTGAGGCCTGGGGGCCGTTTGTGGCCCCTGAACAGACTTTGTGTAAGATGGAGACTTTTTTTCCAATTAGGACAAAACTATATCGCACAAATTAAAATCTCCTCAGAGAAATGTTAGAAACAACACAAAGTATTTATCTTTTAATAACTAAGTTTTCGCGATCGGAAATGATTTGGACAGTAAAGCAGAGTTTGGTCCACATAAATCCGCTTTTAATTACTTTCTTAAAAATTTTCAAATAGAGAGAGACCTCGGTCATGTTTTTATTCTTGAGAATAGACTAAATCTTTTTTTAGTGTTCTTTAATAAGCACCAAACTAAACTAGTTAAGTGGTTGCCTTTCCTTCTATAACAGAAAAATGCAAAACTGTTCTAAAATTTTGGACCTACAATGATTAACACTTTACTACAAAAAAATCTGTTTTCTTTGTTTAATTAATATATTTCATGCTTAGTTTGTTGTTGAGTAGAAAAAACATATTTTCTGTGAATCTTTTTGTGAATTTAGTATTCAATCATTACTAATTTTCCTCTTTTTTCATTTGTGTTGCTGAATTTTTTAGCACAGTTGATTGACATGAAATGTGTTTGCTTGTTGACCTTTGGTGACCTCTGGAAACATTTACTGCTATTTTTAAAACTTTGCTCCACAAAACAAAACAAAGTGAATTTAATTTGAAGAAGCAAAATGAAACCAGCTCAACTGTTAGCTCATTTATCACATCAGATCCTGTTTCAGTAAAGCAGTCTGTGGTTTCGTTGTGACAGAAAAGCATCGTCGTTTTATTGGGTGCGATTAGTTTTTCCTGGCTCTGCGCAGGCTGTCATTACTGCAACAACTAGCCTCCTCTCCTCCAGAATTGCAGCTTTGATGCTAAGTGATTTGCAGAAAACATCCGCCATGCCGTCTCTGTGCAGAACAAACCCGTTTATCCGCCTCGTTCACCTCGGGGTTTGTCCCTCTCTTCCGCCTCATTAGTGATGTCATAGTGTGGATATCACTGTGATTATTCCCGCCTGGCATATCCTAAATGACTCCTGATTGCTGGGATTTAGCCTGAAGGGAACTAAAAGCACATTTCCTGTGTGTTTTTCTTTTTTTTATGATTATCATCATGTCAGAGAAGGAAGAGAGCGTCTGATGACCAGGGTCATTCAGACAAAGCATATTTAACCACAAAAAATGGGAGAAAGCAGCCGGGCGAGTAAGGACAGGCTGGAAATTTCTCCTGCCTTGACAGACTTAAGTAGCCTATTACATGATGGTGAGGCTTTCATCTATTACTTCAAGGAGGTAGAGAAGATAATCACCACTGTTATTCTCCATCTGATGCGCCCAGAGCCACCTATTACCCTGCGGCGGCCGGCGCTGCATACAGAGAGCCACCTCCACCTCCCATCCACCTGGATTTCTGTTCACTCGGTTAACGAGAACAGCCATCGCCGCCCCCCGTCAGCCCCTGCAGCGTCATCCCAAAGACAGAGATATGAGAGAGGGGATCGCTTCCCGGGTCGTTAGTTCTGCTAATCAGCTCTCTAATTACAGGCCATTACAGCAGGGCGTCTGACGTGGATCCTCTCCGCAGGACGCTGGACATGATGCACTCTGACACGCCTGCTGCCGCCCGGCAGGCTGAATATCAAAGGCGCTCACCTCTGGATGAGGTCTGTTTTTAGACAAATTATTAACAGCGTGCGTCCGCATCAAGCGCGCTGGAGTGGGCTCCGCTGCTGTTACAGCAGGAACGGATCGCCGCCTTGATTAGGAGCAGGAATAATCAAATGTAGACGTTGTGAAGGTTTATTTCTTGATTCAGGGGGTTGATTGGAGAAAATACCTTCAGGTTAGAGACGCTACTCAGAGCAAAAACCAAAGATTTTAATGTTTAGATGAGTTTGAAGGTGTTTTCACACCGGATAGTCCAGAAGATTCGGTTTGATTTGGGACCAAAGATGCAACATTTGTTACATTTTGAGCTGCTGTGGGTCACTGTGTCAAACAACTGTTGAAACACCTGTTCCCCTCCTGACCTGTAGGGGCGCTACACTAAGAGCCACTGAAGGATTTGGATTCATTTTGAAATCTGGCTGTACTTTTTAAGGATGGAGCTGATTATACAGTATACATTTTTGAAAAGGGAACCATTATGAAAATTTAGCATTTTTGCATTTTTTTTACTTTGTTTGGGTCTCCTCAGCTTCTAGAAGCGGTCCAAGTGCTAAAAACAATCCAGCCATTTTCTGGTTATCATTTAGGATGGTTCTGCACTTGATAGATTTGGTTCGATTTGCCACCAAAGTTGCAACATTTGTTACATTTTCAGCTGCTGCTCTTTGGAAAAGCTGTTCCCCTCCTCACCTGTGAGGGCGCTCCACCAAGAAACCTTTAAAGATGATAAAAAGACATCTTATCTCAGTTTTATATTGGAAAAAGAAACATTCCAAACTATAAAATTTTGATATATTTTTGTCAACCTAATTTTTCTGTTGCAGAATTTTAAAGATTTGATGCATTTATTTTATTTTATTTCTTTTTTTTTTTTTTTTTTTGCCATTTTTCGGCCAAAAACCCAACATTTGAGTGTCTCAGGTAAAATCCGTGTAAGAAAATGAGACTTCAGGATTCTGAAAAAACTTTCCTGACATTTTTTTCATGTTTTCAAATTAAAGTTCATTAATCCACACATTCAAATCTTTCAAGTGATTTGCAATGAAACTGTGATTACCTAAGAGTCTCTTGTGCCAGCTCATGCAGAGATCTGGAGATTTTTCAGATTTGAACTTCCAAAGTTTTGTTAAAGAGTTTATAAAGATCCATCATGCTTACCTGCAGAATAAATTAATAAAATTAATCGGATTCCTGTCGGATACCCCCTGCTGGTAAAGCCTCCATCCTGGCAGCATCACAGAGAACTTTAAACCTCTAACTTTTATCAAATCTGCCTCCAAACTTCTCAGTCAGGTTGTAGTTTTTATTTAAACTTTTTGTGGCAAAATTGTCAAGCCAGAAGTAGCTACTTTTTTTTTTAAACTCAACTGTAAACAAAAGATAAAATAGTTTGATTTTTTTTGTTGGGAAACATTAAACTCATAATGTTTGCAATTGTTTTTGGACTTGATGGAAAAACAGAGGAAAAAATTGTCAATTTTAGTAAAAAGAGTAAAATCATGTTGATGAGCTTTTTCTGGTGTAAAATAACAGGAAAGGAAAAAGAAAATATGAATTAATTTATCAATACTACCTTTGATACCAACATTCTCTATTGTAAGAAGATTTTAATGTGTTTCCCATAATTAAAGATATAGAAATTATCTCAGTTTGCACCTGCCAAGTGATGTGGTGAGGTTGTATCAATCAATAAATCAGTTTAATTTAATAGATAAATACACAAATGAGATGAAACACTGCAAAAACACAAAATCTTACCAAGTATTTTTGGTTTAGTTTCTAGTGCAAATATTTAAAATAAAATAAGACAAAACTAACTTAGTTTTAATAACTTTTGTTTTAAGTCAATGATTCCTTAATATTGATTTATAAAAGTATTTGTTCTACTGGCAGATTATTTCACTTATAACATGGAAAACGTCTTATTATAAGTGAAATAATTTACCAATGAAACTAGTACTTTTTAAAAATCATTACTTGACTTAAAACAATCTCATATTTCCTGCTAAAAGTTTCTTGTATTTTAGTTTTGCCTCATCTCAAGTCTACTAGACCAAGAATACTTGGTAAGGTTTTGTGTTTTTGCAGTGTAGTGAACTTTTCCACTCTTCCAAACCAAAATGGACAAAAAGCAAAGAAAACATTAATAACAGAAACAAACTCCTGGAATCTGCATGTTTGCTGAAATCCTGTCGGGTTTGTTACGTCCATCCAGTGTTTGTATTAAACCCTTTAAAATCAACTCCACCACTACTTGGCAGGAAGTAGTTTCTCGTGGGAAAATGGCCGCCTTGATGAAATCCATGGTTTGGGTCGATGAGCCGTGTAGAGTTTTGATTAATGACCGTTATTATGTCGTCACATGTTGCTGCTCTAATCATTACATTTCCCACTGACCGTTTTAATTATTTCTCTGTTCACGGCTTATGGCCTCGTCTTCGGTTAATTGGACTAAAGTGGAACCTCAGCAGCTCTTGGTACATATTTACTTTTCAGACTCACAGCTGAATGGAAAGGACGTTACCTTCGATACGTCTATCGACTGTTAGCAACTCAGAACCGAAGTTGGACTTTGGATCAACAGCAAAACTTTGAAGAAGCTTCAACTTTGACACTGGATTTATGTAACATTGCACTGATGGAAATTACTAGAATTACCGTGGTTACATGAACCTTTTCTCGCCAAACAATGATGAATCCAAAGGGGTTAAATCTGGTCTTCAGGAGGAATTACGCACATTATGTTTCGGGAGAAAAATAGCCAATTTCCAGAGTGAAGAACCCGGGTCTTTTGAGAAAGGCTGATTGTAATTATAAATTCAAGAGGAAAACTGTTTGGTCCCCTGAGACGATGTCTCTCTCTTGACATTTAACAAGCAATCAACCTGTGGGAAGCTTTTAAAATATCACTGGATATTTATAAAGAACACGGCCTTCAGCTCTCGCCGTCCCATGTGCAGAAACCCGCCTTTGTCTTCCTTAAAAAAAAATCACCTCCAGCTTTTTTATAATTGATTTAATATTCCTATTGCTGAGTCTCTTCCTGTGATAAAAACAAAATGTCTGTCAGAAGAGAGCCTTTCCTTTTTCCTGACGTAACTGAACGAAATCAAGAACTGCAACACATAAAAAGAGTAAAAAACATTAAAAAGTTTATAATCCATCAGAAAATGAAATCACTCTCATTTTAAACCAAACAATAAAAATGTTTCTTTTCTCTTTTTGTACAATAAATCTAGACAAAAAATACTGGTAAGATTTTGTGTTTTTGCAGAACAGAAGTCGGTATAACTGCTGCAAAAACAAAAACTTACAACCATTTCCTCCAGTTTCTACTGCAAATATGTCAGTACACTTGAATTAAGACCAAACTAACCTGGAAGTAAGTTTCCAGCAGGATGTAGCAGCTTTACCTTAAATATTTCCTTTCCTTAATGGAATATACTAATTCCACTAGCAGATTATTTAATCTGAAACATTGGAAATAATCTGCCAGTGTTACTCAAACTTTTCCCATATCTTGCTGAAAAAGTTACTTTTGTCTTATTTCCAGTGTATTTATAGATACACAGTAGAAACTACAGATGAACAGTTGAGATTTTTTTGTTTTTGGCCCAAATACCATCTCAGGTTGGATGATTACGGATTAATTTCCACCAACAGGCAGCTGTAATGATTTAATTGTTCTTAGCTCCTAACCCACCTGCAGAAGTGCTTACTCTGCACTGTTTATAGCTAGCAGCTTCCTCCGGGCGCGTAAACACATTAAGCACATTTGTGTTAAAACCCTGCAACGTTTCATCCTCC
The DNA here is from genome assembly GCF_051168715.1 of Poecilia mexicana. NCBI lineage: Eukaryota > Metazoa > Chordata > Actinopteri > Cyprinodontiformes > Poeciliidae > Poecilia > Poecilia mexicana. The sequence goes on along the minus strand of NW_028263389.1, from coordinate 21,100,601 downwards.
TTTGGAGGAGCGCGCGCTGCACAGGAGCGTGGCGGCGAGGATTACCCATGAATCAGAAAATGGCCTTTTAGTCATCCTTCCTCAGCTCGAGCGCGTTTACAGTCAGACAATACAAACAATGCTTCACGGGTGAACATCTTGGTTTACAGAGATTTCCAGAACACTTTACCCTTCATCCAAACGCAGAGGAGGAGGGCGGAATCATTTTTCCGCTGATATTTTTAGCTTTTTCTGTGTGAGGAAAAGTGCGCTCATTTCTATTGTTAGCAAGGAGGCGACGGCTGTGGCCACGGTGGGCGGAGCTTCAACAGAAGCAGGTCAGACTGCCTGATCAATACACATATTCCCAGTAAATATGCTGAATATGTACGGGATTGTTCTCTGATGGTGCATTTGTTCCCCATATTTCCTTGTTAGACGTCCTGTTTGATTCTCGCGCTGGCAGCTCTCCCATATCCTCTGTAAATTACTCGATTTGGAAGTGAGATATGAGGCGCGGCGCGCACCCACACCGTTTTTCACATTCTGTACCTCAAGAATCTCGTCTTGACTGAAATCTTCTCATTCATTCACGGCTTATGTTCCTGAGAACGACTGGCGGGATGGAAATCATCAATTTGCTTCATTCCCTGCATATCAAATATGAGCCTTTTTACCAAAAAAAGAAAACATGAGCTGGAGCCAATTCTGATGTCATGATGCACTTTTTAGATCGAGTTTTATTTCTACGCTGATGATGTCAAACTATAAATGAACAAGATTTCATACACAAACAGGAAGTAAGAAGCGTCACTGTAAAAACTAGTCTAGCTTTTATTGCAAACACCAAAATGAGACAAAAATAACTACAAGTAACTTTTCTGCAAGAAACAGGAGCTGCTTTAAGTCAATACTTCCTTGAGATTGATGAAAAAATACTTGTTTTGCATAAAAAGTGGAAAAAATAGTTTAATTATGATTGTGATGTCCCTGACTGGCTCGCTTTAGGTAATGACCTACTGCTCTAATTGTTAAAAGGAAATTGAACATTTAAGACAACATGTCCAAGTTGAGGCACCTCGTCAGAGAGATATTTAAATCATGCATCGTTATGTTTTACGCCACAATGCCACTTGATTGAACAGTTTTTCATCTTTCTCATTTGATGGAACGAACTGTGAGATCATTTCTGTGAAAAAGTTACCATTTAGTTGCTTTTGTTTCCAGAACTTCTTCCTCGTTTTCCTGGTGCCTTTCTCACCACTTTGCTCCTTCTTCTTTCCATCAACAGGCTCTTGATATTCGTTGTGTTTTCTTCTTATTAACTCCCTTCGTCTTGTTATGATCTTGTGCCGATGCTGAATAAACGGTGGATATTATAACTTCCCGTAAACAGAGCGCTGCTGTGCAACGTTTTATTCAGTAAACAGAGAAGTCTGACCTTAAAAATATATATGATTTTAGCAAAAAATCGGAGTTAAGCATTAATTTAAAAACATAAATAAATAAAAAAACGCACTCACAGTCCTCCCATAAAAATCTGCTTTTATTTGTTAAAGTTACATTTATTTGATTTGCAATAAACTGAGTTTTTTTGTGTCTTCGCGAAAAGTAAAACATTTATTCTGTCACTATTATATTCCAGCCTTGGATTGAAGCCTTGAATCTGAACATCCTGTTCCTGCTGCAGCTTCTCTAAGTTTCTAACTCTACACTCAGGATGTGGGTGTTTTATGCATACATTAATTCAATAATTGCAACACTAGAATCTGCCTTTCTGAGATCCTCAGCATCTCCAGAGACATCAGGGTGATGCTGAGGCTAAAGTTCACTTCTTTTCACTTTTTCAATAACCTTTAAATAAAAGGTTCATGGAGGTCGAGCTGAAAAGAAAGGAAGAAACGTGTTAATGCAAATCAAATTTCAGCCTGAAGGGATTAGAGGAATTAAAAATGAAAAATGGAAAATTCATCCTTCAGATGTAACTTCTTTCTTTACATCCGACCTCTGCTGATTGTTGAAGACGGCCTTCTCTGTGCGGCTTAAAGGAAACGGATCAGAAAAGTTCCTCGTGTCTGAAGACGAACAAATAAAAGGTTTAAATCAACACGAGTTCAGAAATCATCCAATCAAACAGATGGTGACGTTATTATCCTGATTATTTTGTTTAAAAACTTGGCCAAACCAAAACTCAATGTTTAAAAAATAACAATAATTACCTTTACAATAACTGATTCATAATCTCATTTTATATCCACTTCAGTCACTTCGATCACTAACTGACATTTCAACGTCTGACCTACGAGAACGAGCCAAACTTCAGGTTTTCACATCCAAATGAGGAAAATAACTCAGAAACCAGAAAGTTTTAATCTGAAGTTGCATTTTATTCCTAATTTAACTCATCAGACAGAAAACACTGTTACTCACATTACAGAGAGCAGAAAAATAAGCATTACTGTAAAAACTTCAGCTTTTTAAAAGTTGAAAATTAGTTTGAAAAAACTCAGACATTTTTAGGTTAATCTAAAATAATTTCTAGAAAAAAACATGGAAATTTTCTATTCAAATGTTTTCAGTTTTCATTTCTCAAACTTGTTTTTTTTTTCTAGAAAACTTCTGAGATTAATCTCAATCTCTGAGTTTTCAGTTGTTTTTTTTATGTCTTCTGAGCTGATTTTCTTTTTACGTCAACATTGGTAAAATATTACAAGTCTGTAATTCTTTCTCCTTCTTTTCACTGATGATTCTTTAGTTGCTAATCTAACTATTCTTATTTTTACTGGAGTAAATGACATAAAAATTCAAATGAAATGAAAGTTTTGTCCTATTTTACGTATTTGCCCTGGAAACCAGACCAGAAACATTTGTTGTGTTTTTGCATATTTAAAACAAAATGAACGGTGGGGTTTGGCTATTAGTCTCCAACAAACACAACAAGGTCACTGGAGTTTCTTTCATTTGTTATTCTAAGCAGGCTGTCATGAGGCTGATTCCAGCCATGATGATGAATAATGAGGTTTTGGTTTTTGGTCACAGCTGGACAGAAGTGAATAAAGAGGCTAATTAGGGAGGACAACAGTTAAAGTTTAGATTTTGGGGGATGAAAACACTTGAAGGTATTCCCTGGATGAATCCTGCTGAATGTCGCCGCTTTGTCTCCCCACTTGGCCGCGTTTAAACGTCTCCTGCTGCAGGTGAAGCCCAGATTTTCTGCTTCAGGATTCAGCCGGACTCGGAGCTTTGCAGGAAGCATTCGATCTCAATCCCGTCTCCTGTCTCTGCTTGATAGGCCCAGTCGGAGCGGCGGCGGCGGCTTACCTGGGCGCTGTGCTCTGGACCGCCGCCTAATCATCTGGCCTCAAGTCAGGCAGGACAGCTGGGCCCTCAAAGGACCCACCGCATCCGCACCGCTGCAGGAAGACGAGGAGGAGGATGAAGGAGCAGGAAGTAATCGCTCTCCTCGTCTGACGGGATGTGCATAACGACCCGGCGTCCTGCGCTGGCGAGGTGAGTGCAGAGCTGAACGGCACCGGGACGCTGACTGAGAAACAAACACAGATTCTCCTCGTTTACAACAAGGAGCAGCTAACGACCGGAGGGACGGAGCGGACTCGGCTCAGGAGAACTTTTAACTCCTGGGTCAGGAGTTTGAAGAACAGGAACATTAAAACTGTTCATCAGGTCCTAAATGGGAGAAGCTCAAAGCTTTTTCTGGACCTTAGGAAGCATGAAAGCAGGTCTGTTCCTGTGACTATTGAGATAAACGATAATATTGTTGTTCTGAGGCCGTTTTACTAGTAATATACTGATAATGGCATAATAAGAGCAAGTTCGCTCTCTCAAAAACCAATAAACTTTAATTTTGTAAAGGATACTTAAAGGTACAATATGTAACTTTTATTAAAAAAAATGTTTTTTACATATTTAACTGTCCACATCAAAACAGTATGAGACAGATAATCTGTGTTGCCATGTGAAGAACCAAAACCAACCAATCAGAGCCAGGAGGCGGGGCTTAGCGCTGCCAATCAGTGCCCATGGATTGTAAGTTAACAACCTGGAGGTTTTTGAAATGATTCATTTCCCAGAAACCAAAAAACATGAAGTTATTGTCAAAAACCAGCTGGATGTTTTACTTTCAATACCTGGCTTGTTTTTAAAAACATTTGATGCAAACGGAAGTAAAAAAAATGCAAAATGTTAACGTATTAGGTTCCCTTTACGTTCCGGAGAAGTACTCTCTAAATATCCTAAAAGATACTCTGTAAGCGTTTGATGCAAAACACACGAGGTCCAGACCGCAGCCTGACTGATTCAGGAACATGACTTATAAAATCTGTTAATAAATATTTCCACCCGAGTTTATTTTCTTTCTTTTACGACATATTTTGCTTCTCTGTAGTAAATGTAATTTTTTTGTAATTTCTTCTATCTCTGCAGCATCAGATGCAGGTTTAGTTTGGAACGGCTTCGCAGAGCAGCAGCTTTATCTCCTGCAGTCGGATGCAGCTGCTGCTCCTCTGCTGCTCAGTGGGAGTTTCTCCAGGAAGCGGCTCGGCGGGGGGCCGGGTCGGGCCGAGCGATTAGCGCCGGCACATCCACGGATCCTCCGTTTTCGGAGGATCATTTGCCTTCTCGGATAGTGAACGCTGATGTGCGCCTGGCGAGGCGGCGCCTCCTCCGATGGTCACGTGGTCTCAGAGCCGCTAACGCTCCGATCAGTCACCAGAAATCCAGCAATCACACTTTAACGAACACGCAGAGAGCGCCTGCGTCTGCTCCCCCTTCACTTTCAAATAATAGCCGTGATTTGCATATATTAGCTTTTTTTCATTTCCTAAGCCTGCTCACACATCTGCTCAGAATTAGTCATTATCGTTTTCTCGGTAATTTGGCAGGGGGGCGCCACAACTTGCTCTGAGTGCTCTCCTCAGAAACCAAACAGAACTTCATCTGTGGGGAAATCTGTGCTTATTTTAGCTCCACACTGCAAAATCACTAAATCTTACCAAGTATTTTTGTCTAGTTTTGGTGCAAATGGTGCTTGAAATAAGACAAAACTAGTTTAATTTCCAGCAAGCTATAGGAGCTTGTTTTACATCAATAATTCCTTAATGTTGGTTTTAAAAAGTTCCACTGGCAGATTATTTCACTTATAAAAATAAATGTTTCCTTTTTAATAAGTGAACTAATCTTCCAGTGGAACTAATAATTTTTAAGGAATTATTGACTTAAAACAAGCTTATCTATCCTGTTAAAGTTACTTGTATGAAGGTATTTGCAGTAGAATCTAATCCAAAAATGGGGAATGTTTTGTGTTTTTGCAGTGCAGGCACTTTATCTCCGTGATTATTTCAGTTTCCTTTCGCTGCAGGAGCGGCGGCGACGTTCTGCAGGATTGGAAACGTTGATGTCTGATCGGTAATGATGATGGCGATGACAACCTGGCGCACGGCGGCGGCGCGGGAGAGCAGACAACTCTCACAGATGGTGGAGGAACTTAAAGGTTGGGCTGTTGGTCGCCGTGTTTGTTCTGCTCTCCTCCTGGACCAATCGCGCGGCTCCGGAGCCCCTCTGAGTTGATTAACCGCGCCGGCTTGCCAGCAGCTTCCCTGATTGTGATTACCTTCTGTGTTTTCTAATTTGGACCCGGCTTGATGTGGTTCTAAGTCTGAGCGCTTGACATTCCCTCGAACGGGCCACAAAATCCGTCATTAGCTGCTGCATGCGTGGCTCCTGCTCCTATTGTCTTTGTCTCATTTAATGCTTGTCTCGTGTGAAATGAACTATCAGGCCACCAAGAGCACTTATGATAAAAAATGATGGTGGGAATCCTGAAATATGGAGCTTTATGGGAGCCAGAGCCTACTTCTACAAGGTTAATGAACTCTCACTAACTTTAATAGTCTGTTTTCCGACTCATGCATCTTCATAAAAGCGCCCTTCCCCAAAGTCTGCAGGCGAGGGTTGCCATTTCAAACAGCTGTGCCAGGCGAGCCAAATGAAAGGAACCTCATGATGAATCGCATCCTCCTTCCTTCCATTTCTGCGCCGTTCACCTCACCTGGAAAACTGTCGGAGGATTACCTTCATTCCCCCTTGATGCCGAGATGTAAGCGAACGGAGAGGATGGGAGGGGGAGCGACGTTAAGTTCCTAATCACCTGGACCGAACGAGGGCGCGGAGGGGAGGCGGAGTCCCAGGGGTGGCATTAAAGCGCGAGCAGCCGGGGTTGGAGCTCCAGGCTCGCTCGCAGGTCTGCAGACACACAAAGCCTCACATTTTATCTGCTGCCTGTGTGTGGAGGCAGGTTCAGGCTAACGACCCCCAGATACAAACATGTAAAACGTGAAGTTTGTTCACTTTGTGGTGATTTTTATTCCCTCGTTTGTGTTTAAAGCTTTAAAAAGTTTGATTTTATCTGAAACAGCAGCAGTTAAAAATGAGCTATATATGCTATTTCAGACCAAACAGCGTCCTTAAGTAAAAGTACTAACAAAAATGTTCTCTAGCAAAAGTACTTGCTTTTAAAAATCCTTAAAGTGCTTGTTGAATGTATTCCAGGATCATTAAATGTGTTTTGCCACCTGATAGTCCAGTAGATTAGTTATTGGGGACCAAAGTCTCAACATTTCTTACATTTTCAGCTGCTCTGGTTCTTTTTCACATTGGGTCAAACCAAGCAAACTCTTTCAAAAGCCTGTTCCCCTCCTCGCCTGTGGGGGCGCTGCACCAAGAACCACTGAAGGAAACAACATGAAAACCGCTGAAGAAGACACTGAAGTCAATAATTCACAAAATGTAAGCTAAAATGGAGTAGCGTCAGATTTTAGCGGTTTCTGTTTTGTTTTTTTTCTCCTGCTAGCGCTAGCCTCTCGCGTTTGTTCTGGTTTCTAAATAAGTTATTTTCATCAATATTAAGGAATTATTGATGAGTTTCATACACTTTATAATGAAAGAAATTAATTTGGATATTTTTTTATTTTGCCTGATTTTATTTTGAAATTATGGTTTGTTTGTTTTTTTATTTCATTTTGGTTCCAAATTTCCAATTTTCTAGAATGCGTCTATTTTTCACTTTTACTTGAGCATAAATATGTTTTTGGGTACTTTACCAACCTCTATGTGTAAAAACTCCTCCAAACAAACGACTTATTGAAACCATTCAGTGTTTTACACTTTGCCAAATATACTAAAGTAAAAATTAAATGACCTTGTTTTTGTTTTTTTGCAGGTTTGCAGTTTGTTCATTAGGCCTCCGTTATGGTAGAAGAAACACAAACGTGCAAAATAAAATACGAGACATTTGAACCCAGGCGTCCCCCGGGAGGCGAGGCAGAGATTAATCAGTTTATTTTGGGCGGCGATGTAGAGTTTTATTTATACAGATATATACATGTAGAATGTGTCTGGCGCTGGCAGCTTGTTCTTATTTTGCCAGCTGCTTTTCTTGCCTGTAGCTCAATGAAGCCGTGACATCAGGTGACATTTAAAATGTTTGTGACAGAAATATTGCGGAAAGGCATCTTTGCTGTCAGGAGGGATGAAAGCAGGAGGTGAAGGCGATATGATCGGTTTATATTTTTGGAGCTGATAAACAAAGTCTCAGGAGTCTGGAGGTGGGTTCTGGTTTGGTTGGATGTTTTCCTTTGTTCCGGATCTGGAGGTTATTTAAAGTGTCGCTGCGTGTTTGGAGCGGTTTCCTGATCAACACCTACACACAGGTAGGCCACCAACCTCAGCAGCAATTATCCGTGCCAAAAATGACAAACTTAATTGTAGGCTAATGTTTGTGTCGCCACGGTGACGGGGAGGAGGTTAAACGCTCGTGTTGTTTTAGAGCTTTGTGGATAAAAGCAGGACAGAAGAGATTCAGGCCCACCGAGACGCCTGTGCAGCTGATTTACTTCATTAACGATTTATTATCATTATTATCATCAACAAATGGATGGATGTGAGGATTTGATCTGACACGAGCAACTGGAACTCACTTCATGTATTTAGTTTGTAAAACTTTACACTGAACCAACATCCATCCATCCATCCATCCATCCATCCATCCATAAATCCATCCATCCATCCATCCATCCATCCATCCAACCATCCATCCATCCATCCA